>NC_142284.1:49758449-49913925 GCF_965620075.1 Prunus avium | reverse complement strand
GCCAATTCCTTCTGCAAATTCGTTTGTTCTTTAAAAGAGCTTTCTGTGTGCTATTGGGAATGAAATACACACCAGGACATCCAAACTCCATATTGCACTTGCTCAGCCAAGTGTGAAGCTCCAGCTCCATAGCATATCGAACCTTCAGTGTCCCTGGAATCCCTGTTGTGGTTTCAGCAATTGTACATAATTCCAAGTTTCCTTCGCTATTGATGTATTTAATAAGAGGTATGGTCTTAATACCTTTTGCAAACCTTTTCTCATTATCAACAATAAAACCAAGTAGTTCAACATATACCTCATCAGATAACAACACAATATTGCAGGATTTGATGCATTTTGTGTACCAATGACCACTAGCAGCTGCCACATCCAGAAAGTCCAGAACTGCACTGTATTTTTCGAGGTCCAGAGATGAATGCAAGACCTTCTTCAATGAAGATAAATTGCTTGAAATAGCCCCTTCACTTTCCATTTGAAGGACTAGGTCCCTGAATTTTGGCAAGACCCGAACTGCTTGTTTAGGCGTCAGGAATAAACAACTCTTACCAGAAAACATTTCAGAAGGCACTATCTGTAAACATCGCAAACTAGTTTTTATGGACTCTCTTAAGTTGTTGAACACAGGAATTGCTGAATCTTGAGCAGGTAAAAACTGAAATGTCTGATCCACGGAAGGAAATAGTTGAAGTTCTCTCACACAAGACTGGAAAGCATTTACAAAGGCTGATGGGACACAATCAAGAATTCCCAAATTCCATACATTGTCCAACAGTATAGATTCTCGTGAAGAAGCAAGGATGAAATCAGCTTGAATTACAAAGGGGAAGTTTGTGACCATTGCTGTAGGAAGGAAAGCAAATATACCAACAGAAGACGTTCCCCTTCTCAGTCTTTCTCCAAACGGGAAAGCAAGAGTAATCAACCATTTCTCCACATCCATCCTTATACTAACTTGATTCCCAGGTTTTACTGGAAATGCCTCTCTCCACAAGTAATACTTGCACAACTCAGTATCACACTTTTTCTCTTTAACTGAAAGTTGCACAACACGAGAATTGGCTCTTTCATCGCTCAAATCCATATGTTCAGTCTCACTAAATATAGAAATTGTAGAGATGTCATCAGCTTCTTCAGGATCACACCCACGTACATATAACCGCTTTACCTTGGATAAGAACAGGAGAATCTCTGGGTGAAGCTCTGACAGCTGTGCTCTAACAGCCTCCACCTTGTCAGGCTTCAGGGGAAGAATAAACGTAGTTGTTGGCAAGATCTTGTTGACACCATATACATCACATATGCTTGATAAATAAGGTTTTCCACTAACCCATTCAGGAACTACATAGCCAATACCACAATCTTGGTTTGGTTCTTCCATAAATCTGACCCGATATCCGTTGCTAAATATATGAGGCTGTGAACTTACAAGAAACACACTTTTAAATCCAATTCCTGCAAGGAAATATTGGTATTATGAGTTCAACTTGATAACCATTGTTCAGAAGGCACCTATTGTTTACTCCAACTAATAAGGAAGGTATGCATGCAACTCAAAATGTTAGCTTTTTTTTTTCAAAAGAATTTAGCCAGCTCTGATTACAATCGGAACATTTATTATGAATTCAAGACATGCTGCAAGTGTGCATCTGAAGGCAACAACATAGTAGAAAATCTAGACTTCAAAAAATTCCTAATTCACAGAGGCAGAAGTCAATAAGGAGATTCCTTCATTCCTGTTCATTTTTCTAGATCAAGATGTGAAATGCATGAAATACATACTTTGTTTTTCTCCTTGCAATAATTTCATCATAAGGAATCTCTACTTAAAGTTAAAAGTAATATAAGCGTTTTAAAATGAAATAGGGTTTGCTATTAGTTTACCTTTTTCTCCAATAAAACCCTGCTGCCTCTTTCCCTTCTTTGTAGAACGGCCTATGCTGCAGATTGAATCAATATTCTTCCTGGAAAAGCCAAGCTCATTATTAAAAACAAGCAGAGTAGCCGGTGCTCCAGTCCCAGTTATGTCTTTCTTGGTCAGCACAAATTCCAGCGTTGGTTCTACCCCTTTTTTGTATTCATTGTCTTCTGCGTTCTTCAAATAAAAACCCACAAAGAAAAAGGTCACGAAAAATAAAAACAGAAGCCTAACATTGTCTATAAAGTTCATTGAAGTTTTGACCAGAAAGGAAAAAATTAAAACTTTCTTTAACAAAAGAAAAAGAAAAAGAAGCAAAAGACCTGTATGAGCTCCATCAGGAAATGGATGTCTTTCTGGTACAGTTCCGCAGATAAACTGGTGACCGCATGGTGAAGATCGAGGGTTAAGGGGTTTGGTTCTTTCTTCCCAATAGAGAACTTTTTAGTCCTTATCTCTTCTATGTGAAGTTTAGCAGAACGCAACTCTTCATTTGTATGGCTCGCCGCCATGGTTGCTCTGCACTGGCGTACCAGACAAACCAGCTAACAATTACAAACAAAAAATGAGAAAAATATAGTAAAACGTGAGAATAGTCACTCATAAGAAGGAAGACAGAGAGAAACACCTGCTCAGAAATCTCAAACTTTTGGTCTTTTGGAGCTCCGGCAGAACAATGAGGCAGCTTGCTTTGGAGAGTTCTCAGAGAGATTAAGATGACAACTGCTCAAATTAGAAAAAAGTCTTCAACTTCATTTAGACAAAACAAAAAAGCTTCAATATGGGTTGTTGCAAAGTCCATAATGAGTAATGGGTAGGTTTTACATGGCTGGGGTTGCCTGGGAGAAAGTGGTGGCAGGTTAATTAAGAGAGGGAAGATCATGCAATGATGTTTCTGTATCTGCATGAAAGACGTTTGACATGACTATCAAGTTCTCGTTTTTTAACTTCGTGTCCTCATTGATAAAGATCCCAACTGAGCTTTTGACGCCTTTTTTTAAAAGCACTCTTCTAGTTGGTCATGGAAACAGTAGTCTGGTTACCCTTCTTCTCCAAGGAATTTATGCATTTTGGTTTTGTTTTTCTCCTACTACTACCAGTCAGCAAAGAATAAATTAATGAATGGCCATAAGAAAACAGTTGGGTCTAGAAGTCTTGTATTTTCAACCACTTCAGTTCAGGGCATGGTAGAGACATGGTTTGACTCAACCCCAAAGATGTGATACATTTAAGAATCAACAGAAAGCTTATACTAAGAGCAAGTCCAGCAGCGGGGTTTGGACTGAGGCTAGGGGGGTTTGGGAGAAAAAGGGCCTCCAGCAGCAAGGTTTGGCCCGAGTTGGCTGTGGGGGCCATGAAGTCGGGCTGGCCCGAGGCAGGTTCAATCCTAGATCCAAAACGAGGGGTGCTGATGTCAGCGATGATGTCAATAACAACAAAAAATTTAAAAAATTTAAAAAAATCGAAAAAAAAAACAAAAAAATTCATATTTTTTTTAAATAAATACTTAGTCATATTTTTCACTTCCCACACCAAAAATCTTTAAAAAAAAATTTGTCCAAATTAATTGTTTAGGTAAACAAATATGTAAAAAAAAAAAAAAAATGAATAGTATTTGCCCTAAACTAGGGCAACTGCTGGAAACCAACATTGCTTTTTGCAAGGGCAGGCACTATTCATGTGAATAGTGCCTGCCCTAGCCCTCCCCCTTGCCATGGCTAAGGGCAACTAGTGGAATTGCTCTTAAAGCTCAACTTTAATTTGTAACTATTTCTAGTTTTGGTAGATAAATCATACGTTAATCAAAGTGTTCAAATTAGCAATGTAGCTCTCTTTTCTTGGTTATATTGGAGAGAATCAAATTTTTTGTTTATCTTAATTCTAACTCGTTACCTCACTCTTCCACACCATTTAAACTTAACCCAAAAGCCTCCGAGGAACCAACAGGAGTTGGTCCAAGTGGAAGGGGCTTGGATCCTTTAAACAAGAGGTCCTGGGTTCGATCCCAGGCGCTTGCGAATAGAGCAGACTTTGTTGGGAGAGGTCCCCACTTTGCGCCCGACAGTACCTCGATGGTTAGTCCTCGCAATCGCACGGGGGATACCTTGGTTTTCACCAAAAAAAAAGCCTCCGAGGTTCAAGTACAATGTGGTTTTATTTTCACGGGCGCCAATTCATATTTTTCTAGACATGATATTTGTCAAAGATTAGGAGTTGTAATATACTAATTGAGTAATTTCTATCCAGATCAAATTTTGATATTGATTATGGCTTTTGTTTAATGAATAATCAAAGATAGATTTAACACTAGGTGCAAGTTGTAGATTTGAATAACTGATAAAAAAATGGCACACAGTAGTTCTGTCGTCCGAGACGGTCTGCACATGTGGGTGATTATAATTTTGTACATCTTATTCCACTGTAAAATCTGAAATGGGATATCATTCAATTTCAACAATCCAGCCTTTCTTATCCTCAATATGACCCGTTTGAATTCCTACGAGGGTTGAGTAAAGTTGTGCGCACACAGTCTGAGCACCCGTTTTGTACTCCATCCTGCATATGAGCCAATTGCATGAGCTAAAGCGAGTTAGAAATATTCCTACATGAACTTTGCCATAAGAGTCGCACAATTTTGTAGAGCTGCATGTGCCAAATTGCCAATCTTATTTCTTTTCAAAAAGTAAATTTGATATTTTTTTGTTCTTTTTAAAAAATGATAATCTGGATGATCCTATAATAGCACCTTTTGCCCTGACAAGTAATGCTGCCCACAGGAGCAACACCAACAGCAGTTCCTGTGCAGAACACTTCATCAGCTTCACTCAATTCATCCACCGGAATAGGACGTTCCTCAACCTAACACATAGGGGTACGGTGTTAGAATCAGATCATAAGGGATAAGTTTTTTAGTTTACTAATTTTTTTCCTTTTCTCTTCTTGTAATGAGAAATGGCATGGTTTTACTGACATAGAAGATCACCTGGTAACAAAGATCACGAGCAATTTCAATAATGCTTCTTCGAGTAACTCCGGGAAGAATCGTCCCGAATGCAGCCGGAGTTGAAATAAGGTTGCCCTAAAACATGGAAATTACATGCATGAGCGACCCATGCTAAGCCAATTCTGAGTACAAAACTGAAGATTTAGAATAAGTCTTAGTATTGTACAGAAAGAATGAGAACTTCATCAGGTTACAAAAGCTTCATGGGAAGCCTTACAATGAAAATGTAAACAAAACGAGGTGCCTAGTACAGTACAAAGAGCTAAAACAATACCTTCACAATGAAAATGTTGCAAGAAGAGACCTCCTCCAGATTTTTTTTATTTACCGAGTCAAGATACAGAACATCCGAAAATCCTCTGTTTTTAGCTCTGAGTAGTGCCTTCAAAACCTACATATGAAGTACAAATTATGACAGGAAGTCACACTTATTTCCATGAAACTTGAATTTTACACAAGTCTTAGCAAAACCCCTTTACTCAAAATAACTGAGCATATGAATTATTTTGCTTACTGGAGCATAATTGGTAATGCTTTTGACACCTCCAGCTCCCCCACGAGAGGCACGATCATACTCCGCCTCAACGTATATATTCAAGGGTGCAGAGCCCTCCTATTAAAAGAACAGAAAGCATATATATCTTCCTAAATTTGAAAGCTGATCAAATAAGCTTGAGTATTGTAAAAGAATTGCTAACCTTGAAATAGTTCCTCACAGGGGAAGCATATACAAGGAATGTATACTCAGGAGATGGAGCCAAACCCAATATAGGACCACTTCCTATAAGTAGAGGCCTAATATACAAAGACCCTTTCCCTGGTGGAGGAACCTGTTTTTTTGTCACGGCACACATTCGTAAACTTGTAAATAAATTTGTCCACAAATGAATTAAGTTTCAATGCAAAAATAAAAACAAGGATTACCCAACACTTGTTGGCTTGAACTGTTTGCTTCACAGCATCAATAAATTGATCGACGGACGGTGAGGGCATGCACATTCTTTCTGCACCAAACTGCATCCGCATTGCATTCTGGTCTGGACGAAAGAGAATGAGATTTCCATCTTTCTTCCTGTATGCTTTTGTGCCTTCATACAAACCCTGTTTACATTTTAATCCCAACCATGAATTTCTTTTGGGGTCAAAACAAAATCCAACTATTAAGTTTGTAAGATGAAAGAGTGGAGGAGATTTGCTTACCTGTCCATAATTTAGTACTCCAGCAGCAGGGTTGAGTTCAATGTTTCCATAACGATTAAGTTGGCCTTGTTCAAATGTGCCATTGTTGGAGCATTTCATAACGTACATGTAATCAGTTGGCGTTAAACCAAACCCAAGATTATCCCAATCCAAATCAGCATACTCATTCTTTTTAACATTATAGCTGTACAAATAATGCAGAAAACATAAAGAGGCACACCAGCAGAGCTGAAAGACATATCCCCATAACTGTAAATATTAAAATAATAATTTTCAACTTTTTTATTTGCTAGATAATAATGCTGCCAACAAACTGCTGAAAAGAGTTTCTTTATGATATCTCAGAATTATTTTAAGCCTTTATAATTAAATTATCACAATAATTTACCAAAATCTCAAGCTACCAACCAAATCTCGAAGCATTCTTGATTTTACAGGGCAGGACTGTTTTTTTTCCTTCACAGAAGGTACCTTTACCTTTCTACAGATTGTTCACATGCTTGTTCCGCATTAGATGCAGCCACAGAACCAAAGCAACGGTGAACTCTAAGCTGCATTAATTCAGGGTAATATGAAAAGAAAAAAAGAGAGAGATCAGTTTCTCCTCCTTAATTCAGGGTAATATTTTGTCTAAATTTTCAAACAATGGTTTCGACAAGTTAGCTGGTTCAGGAAAAGGCATTAAGAAATTTAAAATGTGTAACTAGACAAGGCTCCTCACCATGAACATTATATATGCTGCTCATTTTGCTCGCAGACAATATTAAGGCTAAAATATTACTGTGCCAAACATAAAACAAGCGCAGCATGCAACATGACTTCATTTATAGACAAATGTATTCAAAGAAATAGAACCAATGAACTTTGATAGCTAAGAGTACAGAAAGGAGCTTACCAAAGTATAGTAATACAATAAAGTAAAACAAGGGATATGAAAAAAAAAACAACAGAGGAAATAAAAAACAGGGGAAAATGAAAAACAGAGGAAATTGAAAAATTAACCTTGGCTGACGAAGATAATGAAGAATCAACTCCAACGGATCGAACCAACTTATGAAATCGTGTTGTACTTTGAATCATGGCTGATATATCTCTGCCTTGACCTCTCAAACAACCAACCCAGCAAATGAACCTAGACTATATTCAGGAGATAGAATTTGAGAATTGAAAGCAAAAGAGATGACTCAGAGACAGAGATAGAGAGAGATGGGTATAAATGCAGAGTGTCGAAAGTGCAGAGAGGAGGATGGGTTATGGGTCACAATAATAGAGTGGCAAGTGAGAGAAAAACGGGTGCAAAGAGCCAAATTGGTATGTGGGGATCTGGAAACAGAGTACGTAGCCATCAATCTCATATTGGAGGGACCTTATGTATATATTAAATACAAAAATGTCATTGTTTGAGTCATCACTTACTTATCGATAGGAATGAGATGGATATGAGAGTCTGATAACCTTCAAAATTACTAAAAGAAGATTGGAGCAGATAATTATATATGACCACGCGTTTTCAACGCTGAGGATGCCAGGTCAGGCGAAAATAAAAGAATACAATTTAATTAGTTGATAAGAAATCCAAGAACTTAGCATGCCGTACTGTCTTCTAAATACGGCCCCTGTGGTCCAAAAGGCCAAAAATACAGAGTATTGAAAATGATACGTTGCTTCTTTTGACTAACTACTAGTCCAAAGATGACGTTCTTCTTCGTCGTAATCGGAAGATATCTAGAGATTGAATTGACTCTTCACAAATGAAAGTTGAAAAGGGCTAAATAGACTTCAAACTGTGGTCCAACTTTCTTGGACGTATATGCATTTGGCTTACATTTAGACTACAACAATGTTTATTCGTTCTACAGAGCTGTCAATGCTCACAACTAGAAGTTTTGTTTAACATCAGTGATCAATCCTTCCTACTTCATGATCACTGTCCAACCCAACTTGTCTTCTGTATGACCCGTTTCTATATTTGACAGCTCCTGGTGCAGTTGCTGAGACACGACAGCAGGTTCAGATTCACAGTAAGACACCCTGCAAGAACAGAGAAATCTTAGCTCTAGGAATAGCTAATTAAAGACATCTAAGTTAGGACCACAGGTAATAAACAAAGGATGGACATCATCGTATCAAGGAACCAAATTATAAGAAACTCACCTTTTGCCCAGGTAAGTTATGCTGCCCACACGGGATAAATGGACAGCATTTCCAGTACAGAAGACTTCATCAGCTTCAAATAATTCCTCAACCGACACAAGGCGTTCCTCAACCTGTCATATATTGGATGCAAAGGCCTAAATGAGTAATCAGACCTATTTGAAAATCTAGAAACGTTACCAATCATAGAATTTATGCTAACTGATCACAGTAATTCAAATGACAACCTATCATCTAAGGGGGGGAAAATGATTAGTTCAAAGTACCCATCAGAATGGCGGTGCCAACTACAATTTGAAGTTGGCAAGAAGACATGTCTACATGATATGCTGGGTTATATAACAAACACACAGACACAGTATGATCTATCCTATCAAGCAAGACATTAACATGTGGCTCCAGCTGAGCCAATTGTTAAAATAATCTAGACTTCATTAATAGTCGGCTAGTAAAATAGTAATAGTTGGCTGTTAGTAGTTGTGGGTTAAAATAATGGTGTGGTAGAAGTTAGTTGAATTAACTATGTTTGGTTTTAGTTGTGTTTTTAATGTGTTTAGTCGGCAGTGGCTATTATATAAAGCCACCATTTTCTCTTCATTTTGTATGAAGTAAGGAACATCATCAATATCTAAAGTAGAGTCCCACTACTTTCTGTCTTTTGATTATCACAAGAGAACAAGTTTCTTCTCTTACCTATTATTACTCCCACATAACCGCACACACCATCAATAATATCATTCCTATTTCCCATCACCAATTGCAGATTGATGACTGATTACAGAAGTAAGAAACAAGAAGGATGACCAACGGAAAAGCAAAAAAATAATGTACTCTTTCAGTTGGCGATGAAGAAAAAGTTACAAAAAAAAATAAAGGATTGCAGGAGAGACCTAGCTATGTACCTTTTTAGTTACCTAAAATACATACCTGATACCCTTGGCTGCGAGCAATTTCAATTACACATTTACGTGTAACGCCAGGCAAAACTGTCCCTTCTTCCAATGTTGGAGTGGAGATAATCTTATCCTATCAGTTGCATTTTTATGAAAAACATTAACCGACCTATGGTTCAATAGATGATATATAGCCTACAATCACATACCATTTATTTGTTGATAACCAAAGCCAGAGCTTCAACCATACCTTCACGAGAAAAATGTTAGCAGTAGAAGTCTCTTCAACATATCTTTGGTGAACAGAATCGAGGAACAAAACATCAGAGAAACCATTTGCTTTAGCTTCCACATGTGCTTTCAAAATCTATAAAAAGAAATCAAGGGTTTCATATCAGTCCTTGATCATTGAATGCATATATGATATGACCATATTTTGAACGCAGAAATGAAACTTAAACAAAACAGCAATATATAATCTCAGCCTAGTTAGATTTCCTAGTATAGCTTTGTATGAAACAGCAAATCCTCTGTATCCGGAAAAAAAGAAAAATAACACACTGAATTCATCTTGTCATAGAAAATGATAAGAGCCCGGATAAAGCAAGATTTGTTGTAGCCAGCTTCAAGCAATCAGCAGAAGCTTCTTTATGAATTACTAAACAGTGAGAATGCCAAAATGACCATAGTGCGCCAACAGGAAGACCAATTGATAAACAGCCACTAAGCGCTATGTGAATAAGTGGTAAGTGGAAATTACAGCAGCATAATTTCCTATGGCCTTTACACTTCCAGCTCCACCACGGACTGCACGATGGATTTCGTTTTCAACCACCAAATTGATCGGTTCTAAGCCTCCCTGTCGCCATCATAGAAATGAAAAATGTGTTATAGTTGAATTAGAGTACCTACCACATAAAATCCTTTTCAAAAGGGGAAAGGTTACAGCTTACAATTTACAACTCCAAAACATGGATTAGTTTGAACATAAATTAAACAATTTACCCTAGAATAGTCCCCCATTGGGGTCACCAAAATCAGAAAGATGAATTCTGGAGCTGGTGTAAGACTGAGAACAGGTCCGCTCCCAATAAGTAGCGGTCGAATATGTAGAAAGCCTTTATTTGGTGGGGGAACCTGTAGAGAGGCACTGAGTAGAATGACTAGAACATACAACAGAAGGAGGACTTGTCTTAGGAAGAAACATGTTGTAACTTTACCCAACGTCTATTTTCCAATACAGTAACTTTGACAGCTTCCACAAACTGCTCAACGGTTGGTGCAGGCATAAGCAGGCGCTCTGCACCCACTCTCATCCGCAACCCATGTTCCTCTGGGCGAAATAGTAATATAGAATTGTCTGGCTTCTTGTAGGCTTTCAATTCTTCAATTATTCCCTGAATAAAAAAGAAAGGAACTTTTCTTTGTACAAATTAAACTAATCTTAAAACTATGCAGACTGAATAATAATGTACAGAAATCAAATATTTTTTATGTAAGAAGATGAATGTATCAGTCAAGTTGAAACACCAAAGTAGCTATAGTGCCAAGTTTCAAATCAGACCAAGAAATTGAATTGTGGGTACTAATAAAATAAGGGGGCAAGGCATATTATATAACGAGAAGACTAACCTGGCCATAGTTCAAGACACAGGCTGCTGGGTTCAACTCGATTTTCCCAAAACGTTGTAACCCACCATCTGAAAAGCTTCCATCTTCGGAACTCTTCATGATAAACATGTAATCAGCTGACATGGGTTTGTCGAATCCAAGGTTATCCCAAGTTGTATCAGGCAATTCAGACGTTTGGCTGTTCTTTTTCAAGAGGAAGAAGAATATGATTAGCAGAAACAAGCGGAAATGTAATTAAGGTTCGATATGGATTAGTTGAATTAAGTAAAGGTGGTTGGTCTGGTATGTGTACCCATAGGAGGCATGATGAGATGGAGAAACGGCTCGGAGGCTTGTGGTGGAGGAGGCGGCGAGCAAAGCCGCTGGGCCCAGCGAAGACGGCGACAGTCGAAGCAGCTGCTGCTGCTGCATTAACACATGCAACGCAAAGGCAAACTTTATAATACAAATTGAGAAAATGAGATTGCTTCAAAAAATTGCATGCCTTGTTGTAATTGCTGGTGGCGGAGCAGAGATAACGCGGCAGAGTAAACATTGCAAGGCTGGAAGCCATCTCTCTCCTCAGTCTCTCACCTGAGTCACCTCATCTCACCTACGCATGCAGAGATTGCAGAGCTTTTTCAGAAAGTTTTGATGGGCAATTTGGAAATTTCATTTGGCTTTTCGGGACGACAACGAGGCTTTGGCTTGATCACAACGCTCGGCATGGACCACTGGGCAGTCGGCACCTCTGTCTTGGTGGGTTTGTCCAGCACGTACCAGATACCCGTGGGACACGCAAATCACCCGTTAAAATACAAGCAATTTGGTCTGGTCTGGGCTGGGCTAGCCAGGCCTCAAATTCAAATTAACAATGGCCAGGGGCCCAATCAAGAGTGCGATATTTTTGGACCTGAACCCATATATGTTTTGCTTGGGCCGAGTTGATCTGGTCCAAAATACCTTTAGTGCCTAAATTCAATACAATCGCCAAGTTCGTTCTCATTATTATAATTTTTTTTAATATATATACAAGCGATATTGAAGATGAAGGAATCGAATTTAGGACCTCCAGTGCATGGGTAAATGCTCTTAACTACTTGAGGTAAAAGCCCCCCTTACAAAGTTCCTTATCATTATAAGTGTCTTTCATATCTTTGCAGGATTTTGGTAGGGCCGGCCTTCCTTGTCCGCACTCATGTGGGAGATTTTTAACCGTTGATGAGATATAGACCCATATGCGTCAAAAGTCAGAAAGGTCACCACTTACTCGCAAGGCTGACAATGACCAAGCCATTGAAGCCCAAAAGCCCAACATATATAGACCCATCGTGCCTCTACCATTTTCATGTCGAAGTTCCAAAATCTTGTCATGAAGATAAGATCGAAGGGGGCACATGACATTGCCTGCTTCTGGTTTGGACTGGAGTATTGGTTGATTCAGATCTTCAAAAATTGCACACGACAAGTCTTATATATTTAATATGATACAACATTTGAACATTACATATATGATATATGGTTTTACGTCCTTGCTATGTAGTGTGGGCCTGTGGGTTTCGTTATGCTGCCAAAAATCCAAATTTAAGCCAATCTTGACACCCAAATTTCCGTGGGGTCCCTGGTCCTTTTCACACACCAGTTCACAAAAAAGAGCCCATAATTCACGAGCATGTGCCCATAAAGAAGGTGATGATATCTTCGACGAAACCCATTTCATTTTCAATCAAATTGTCATGATTTAATTAGTTATTTAGTTCTAATAATTTATTGTATATAGTAAACTGGTTTTGTTTTACAACGCGATATTTGGATGCAAGGGAGGGTGACTAAACTCGGATACAAGGGACGGATACACTCCCTTAACCAACTGACCTAACTCACATTTGTTTATATAATAGATTATTAACCATAGATTAAATTTGACCCAACTGGCCTAACTCACCCTAAGATTGAGAGTGAAGAAGTCGCATTCAAGGAAGGTGAGGTGGGGGGTTCGCTGATGACATGGCCTATATATCTATTTTTGGGTCCAAATGATAAGATGCTCCAATCTGAAAACTTAATTAGTCTCACACAAACAGTAAGCATACAATCCCAGTGGGGTAAGCAAAAGGCTTTGCTTTCGGAAAAGTCGGTGCCTTGCTGATGATGCTCCTCTCAATTTTCTTCGAAATCAATGACTTGCTTATGTTACTCTGACTAGACTCTTGTTGTCCCATCCCACCCCCTCTTCGAATTTATTCCCCTACCGCAGAACAAAAATACACAGTGCCAAAGATTTCACATTTGTGTAAATGCAGTAATATTTATCCAAATATAGAATAACCCTAGCTAATTCTTGATTTTTTTTCGAACACAGAAACTCGAATGCAAAATAACTACTCGAGTTACAAATATCCTTAGGTTATATAATGATTTTGTATTAAAAAGGTGTAGGTGGCCTTGTGACTACGTATAGAAATGGAGACAAAAGTGGTGGCTTTGTTCTAATTTGACATAGAGGGTTCTGGGGTATGGGAAAGAAAGAAAGAGAGGGGTGTGGAAAAGCCAAACACTGAGCACAATCCCACATTCTCAGTGGTCGGCTGGCCTTAAAGCCCGGAAACACATCTGAAACCTTATCTCCAACACCACAATACTCTCATCAGATCCATCATTGCATGCTTTATACACTACAGTCTTATTTAGGTCTTCTGGCTTTGGCCACAATAATAATTATCACCCCTAAGAATCAATTCAAATGCCCCATCATGCAAAATCATTTGTGGGTTCCACTTGCCTATCCATTGCCGCCTTTGCACGTGTTAGCATCCCTTTGAAGCCTCTCTTATAGACACGTGGTCGCTAGCGGAAATGAAACTAGCATAAACGATAACAATTTTGCTCACCACTTGTAATCAAATCACGGTATATATTCAATAAGATGAGCAAAATTAGTATTATTTTCATTGTAAGCTCTCTCTTTTTTCCTTATGCATTGAATTTAAGGTTAGTGATGCATGAAGGAATAATATTTTTTTCTTTCTATATTATAATAAATTAACCCAATTATTCCCAATCATCTTTTAGGCCGAATTGTTATTTGATTGGCACTGTGTCAAAGTCAATATATCTCTATCTGCTCGATCGCACTAAAAACTTATCGACGAAGGCTTAGCCAGGATAACGATAACCCTATCTCTAATCTTTATGCCATCTAAGTCTAACTAATTTTCATTCCGTATGTTATGTCCATGTCATGAATAACTAATTTCGTGAACAAACACACACAAATAAAAATTTTAAAAATGCATCAGTCTCTGACGGTTAGATGTCTAATCAAAACTGTAAGAAAGATTTTGATAATTATGACTGGCATAAAGGATGCATTGAACTTATAAGATTCGTCGGTGGATTAACCGTACAAATGCTATCATTTCTCATCGCTTATCTTCACAAAAGATGCTCTTAAAATTTCTGAGTCTACAAAGTTAGATAGCCATAGGAAGGTGATAATTGAGAATTTGTGAAAGTAAACTAAAGATTGTATCAAAAAGGAAAAAGATTATAAATAAATAAATAAGTAACTAAAGATGGTAAGAGGGTTGAGGCATTTGGGTGGTCTGCGACTATGTCTACATGCAGGAACACAACGGATTGGTCTTCATCAGACTCTTATGAATGTTGTCTCCTCCCTTGGATTGCTTTCATTTAATTCACCACAACGAATAGGATTTGTTATTTATTTATTTATTTATTGTTTGTCTGATCTCACATTTAAATAGTTTATAATTAGACCTAGTTATTTACTAAAAATGAAAACACTAAAATGCCCAAATAATAGTTAAATAACTAATTTTGTACCTCAGTCTTCATCAGCAGCCTTATACTAAAAGGGAGTGTGTCCATCCTCTTACAATCGAGTTTGATTCTCCTCCATTTGCATAGAGACTGCATACTAAATTTATATAGACTATAAATCATAGAAATTTACGTGCATCAATAGTTGATATAGTCGTCCATAAATATTACTTGAAATGTATTCTAATGTAACAATATGTGAAGGTATATACATACCATACCAGGAGAATCTGTCTCCATCTCTCTCATGCACCCTGTCCGGTTGTAAAAGAGTAATATTAAGATATGTAGAATAAAATAGTTGTGGTATAAATAAATAATATGTAAAGTGAAAATCGAGTAGATGAAAAAGTGGAAAGAAAAGGTGTGAAAAGTGCCGAATCATCATTGTCTTCTCTTTATTATGCGTTCTTGTGTACACCCACATTCCATGTGGCTCCACGCATGCTTACATTACAGACTAATTAGCTTCATACGCTATACAGCACACATTAATTGTATAGAGACATCACAGAAAGACAACAAGATAGACAAGTAGAGAATTTGTTTTGATATATTTGGTCAACCTATGAGGACAAAGTGGCATGGGGTCGATCGAATTCTTATAATTCCACAAAAACCCCATATTCCTCCTCTCACTCACTTCCCTTTGCTTAAATAAACCCAGCCCCACAAGCCAACCCTCCCCAAAAATAAATTTATTGAGCTAGCTGAGTTTAAAATTTCTAGAGAGAGATGAGTTTTGATGAAGCTTGTAACACTGGCCTTGGTCTCAGCCTAGGCTGCAGTGACAGCCCAGATCATGACCATACAAATTTGCAGGCTCCTCCTGATCATCATCATCATCATCATCACCAAAACATGTACAAGAACAAGCAAATACAGTTGAAATATGATCATCTATTGCCTTCTCTTACGCTAGGCCCATCGGACGCTTCAAAGATTGAGGAGGCCGAGTCCACTGATTTGCACCAGGTAGTAACTGTACAGGAACAGGCCTCTTCTCCCTGCAGCGGCGCCGTTTCATCGTTTTCTAACTCGTCGAGTTTCAAGAGGGACAGAGATTTGGGAGGTGAAGAGATAGAGGTAGAGGTAGAGGTAGAGGTAGAGGAAGAGAGAGTGGTGAATATCACTTCCTCAAGAGCAAGCGAGGACTTATATGAACAAGATCATGAGGGCAGCCCCAGAAAGAAGCTCAGGCTTTCAAAAGAACAATCTGCCACTTTGGAAGACAGCTTCAGAGAACACACCACCCTCAATCCCGTAAATATTTTACACCATATTAACTTCTTTATCTGTCCATAATTTGTGGGGAAAATCATTGTTTTTCAAATTATTAAAGCTTGAGTTTTCTTTTTGTTCTTTTTTCTTTTTCTTGAACAAATCAGAAGCAAAAGCAAGACCTGGCAAGAAAGCTAAATCTACGCCCGCGACAAGTGGAAGTCTGGTTCCAAAACAGGAGGGCCAGGTAGGCGTGATAAATCTTATTCTTCATTATTTCCAAGATGTTTGATGCTTGCATGAGAAATATATAGCCTCAAATCTAATTTGTTCTATATACATGTATAGGACCAAGTTGAAGCAAACTGAAGCGGATTGTGAGTTGTTGAAAAAGTGCTGTGAGACGCTGAAAGAAGAGAACAGAAGGCTACACAAGGAGCTGCAAGAGCTCAAGTTAATGAAACAAACGGCAACAGCAGCAGCATCACCACCACCCTTTTACATGCAGTTTCCAACAGCCACTCTCACCATGTGCCCTTCTTGTGAAAAAATCAGCAACGGCGGTGACCACCATAATCATCATGGGGCGTCGACGAGTTCCTTTTTGATTGGATCGAAGCCGGCTCACTTGATCTTCAACCCCTTTAGCACCCATCCATCTACAGCTTGCTAAAGTTCAAATTAATTTGTATAGAGATCAATGAAATTTAACTGTAGAGAGGTTGTCTATTTCTCTCTCTTTATTTACAAATATTTGTAAATTTTTTATGATTTAGTCGTAATATGAAGGATTCTTGTCTTCTTGCTTCTTGTCCATTGACAAATTTAGCTAGCTTACTTTAATTTGTACGTAATGCCATGTTTAGGGTATGGCAAGCTTCTCAAGTCCATCTTAATTAAACCTACTTGATCAGCCTCTATGAATTTCAGCAAAGTTGGTGGACAAGTCGAGCGGGACGTGATTTGGACTAAGGTATTGAAAATCAATTCGATGAATTTCTTGCAATTCAATATCAATAGCAATCAGTTGCTTTTTCTGTACCTAACAGTGGTAAATGTGCCCTAATTAGTTCTTTATTAAAAGAGTTTGTGAGTTATACCGAATACGATTAATTTTATGAGCAAACACAAATTATATTTCACAAGAAAGTAATTAAAGAACCCGATGTGTTTGATTTAGTACAAAAAATCTCTTGAACTAGAAAATAAAAACGACGACAAACAATCTGCGTTTGCTTAATTAGTAGGTACTTAATTTGACTTAACTTATAAATTTTGATTGAATTTTTATCATTTATCTAGCATGGCTTTGTGTTATGATAGTATGAAACCCAAGAACAGGAAAAAATAAATCATTAATTCATAATACAGTGACGAGTCCACGACCTATTAACATCATGAAAACTTGTGATAATTCCAAATGTCATTATTTAGAAAGGAAAGGAAGGAACCCAACCAAAAAAAATAGTTATATTGGTTGAAATTAACAACCGACCGAATTTGCCAAGTCCATATCATATTAATATGATCCATCCTTGAACGTCGTCCTCTTGACGTGTGCAGCTTTGTATGTTGTAATCTTCCATCCAAGGAGGAAAGAAAAGAGAAAGAAAAAGTTAATATTTTATTTTAAAGAAAGCAAGAAGGAAGAGGAAAAGGGATACTTTCCAAGCCTTACAAACCGACTATTAATTTGTTTTGCGTAATCTGATAATGATATCTTTGGAAGTAGCATAGGATATAGGAGAGTATTTACAGGTTTGTGAAATATATATTAAAGTTTGCTAGCTGTGCCCACTGCCCGGTCTAATTTGTTAACAAAAGGAACAGTTCAAAAAAGACAAAGAATGAGAAAAGAAGCACAAGGAAAAGCCTAAGCTATGGGCCTATGGCATGAGTAAGACCTAAGATAGGTATAGATAGTGATCATAAATAATGGTGTTCAATGACCAACTTGGTTGCCACCTGCCTACTGCAGGGAGTATGCACGTTTTTAGACTTCAAAACCTTTTAAGTTAAATTATTTGAAATATAGTGTGAAAGATGATCGATTGATTAAGACAATACAAATAGCGGTTCACAATTTGATTGTTGTTCTTGTTGTTGTTCATTGATGCAATCATGATCAAAAGTTTAATCAACATCGGCATCATAATTATGGCCGTAATTGTGTTATCTGTTCCTCTAACTTCCTTCTCAAGTACCAACAATCCCTTCTACATTGCTCCAACTAGGGTGGGTCTTGGTTCGGCCCGCTTCACTCCAAAAATCGACCAATTGATTTTGTTCAGTTTGAGGAACAGGAAGAGATGGAGGAGACAGACTTTCGTGCAATGGTATAGTACTTCTGCTATTCCTAGAACAATGATACGTATAATAACTTTTCCACGTGTCATTGCATTATTTGCCGGAAATAACAAAATAGTGTTATTACCAATAAAAAATCAACACATGTCAGAACAAATAAAAATTATATAACCGACATCATTTGCTTTTAAAGTGACAAAAATCGATAGCCGAATCAGATTTTATTGATTTTTTTTTCATCTCGATTCATTCTTGTTTACCCATTCACCGGTTCAACACACTCACCCTAACTCCAACTCTCCTGGAGAACGAGTCAGGGCTAGCTTTAGACTTGCGTTGTTGATCATGACGATGGTAATTAATATAATTAGGCAGCCTTCTCACCAATTGGGATGTAGAGTGGTAGGCATATTATATAGAAACAAAATATCCAATACTCTAGATATAATGAATAATTAAATATCCATATCCCTTTTGGACAAATTAAATGGGGATAAAAAAAAAACATTGGAATATACCACTAGATTTGGGTTAGGCCTGGCATCCTATACATATATTTTAGCTAATGTGGTCCGGGGTGATGATTGTTCAGTGAGTGCTTGTTCCGTGTTAGGTCGGGGCATGGGGCGAAGGAGACAAATCTAATTCGTAATCTGGGAAAAAAGATATTGTTCTTTTCTTGTCTCTGCCTAAAGAAATATATATCCTAACCAGCATGGGTCAATATCATGGATCCATAACTTCACCAAGTGGTAAGCTATGCTTATTGGATAATGACTCGAAAAGTACCCATTTAGTGTCTGAGGCTGCGCTATATTTACTTGAATACAAAATTATTAGGTTTACTAGTCTTCGTATAGCCATTTTTTTATTATGCAATGTGATAAGTTAATTACAGAGTCGGTGATATCATTTTTCTTCTTCTCCTATTACCCTAATTTACATACAGAATAGGGCGGCGATTAAAATTGCTCTCAATCTTTCTTATTACTTTGCATAATAAAAAATGGCTATATGAAGAATAGGTTTACTAATTTCTCTCTATCTTTTTTATTACTTATGGCGATAAACGAGATAGTACGTGAAATGACATACTCCGTAATATGTAAATTTCTCTCATATTTCAGATTTTCTCAATACCCCATCACTTTGGTATATAGATCCGCTCCCAGTTATGAGCTGATTATAATTTGAAAGGGCTGAAGTTGGGTTGCAGACTGAGTCACGGTCAGACCGCTACTGCACGTTTAGTTAGACTTGTTCCATAACATTGAGCCCAAACCATGGAAATGGTAAATTGGTTGGGTTGTTCAGCCCATAGCCACTGACCCACAGTTCTCTTGCTGTCACCTTTTTGTGTTTTTCTAAGGGTTTTTATTTTTTGGGTGGTATACTTTCACCTCTTCTTTTACTGTTGTATAAACGTAATCAAAATTTTGGATTTACCAAAAAGGAACTGGAAAGTGCCAACGCATATGTAATACAAATTCATAATAAGCATCAAATTTATCACAAACGAACTGAAAGAATTTGTCCCATTTCTGTCTTGAGAAGTCCCAATCATTCACACACACACACACCTTCAAAACCTTCTTTTGCTGTTATCATACTTATAATTTTCCTTGAGAGAGAGATGCTACGTAGGGTTGATGAGGACGTGGATTAATTGTTGAATTGCTTATGGTTCAAATATATCTCTGTAGTAATAGTGAAAAGATAAGATTCGTACTGTTTTATATTGGGATTTACCTAAACCAATTATTCATGATATGATTTTTTTTCTTTCTCAAACTGTAGCTGGGTTCCAAGAACACGGCACCATCCACAACTTCTCAAAGTGCTTACATATATATTAATTACCTAACTACCTATAATAATGCTATCGGAAAATGACTCAAATTGATCAGTTTCAACTTTAATGGGCAGATTATAGGCCAACGTTTGTGTTTTGGATTGGAGGAGGGTTTCTTTGTTTTTGTGTTTTTTACGTTACAATTGTCGTGGACGTTTGCTTTCTATCGTCTTTATCTCGCTGTTGTTTTTTTATGACCCCTTGGAGGCCTATCAAACACCGTCTAACTATTAAACCCAACCTTTTTTGTCCGCCCCATTAAACCAGTTGAATGTGCCCTCTACCATTGAAGACAATTCTTCCAAGAATTGTGGATTAAACTTAATTTATCATATCCTTAACAAACAACCTAAAAAAAACTTATCCTCTTAGAACTTTAGGGTCTGATCTGACTGGAACCGAACCAACCTAACTTCATTACCATTTAGATCGATCCTATTTAAAATATCATGTTTTTATAAGTAAGTTATGCCACCCTGCCACCATGGACCAGACCAGCCCAACTGACGCTGCAAATCAGTCTATGTTTTTGCACTCCTACTCAAAAGGGCTTTCCACAATTAGGCAACATTAATTCTAGAACGTCTTAATAATATCCCAAATCGATTTTTAAAACGCAAACAAGTCAACGACGACTATAGAAACTGAAACATGTAGACCACACTGGATAAAATTTGAGTAACAAAGTACAACATTTGTAATAACAGAAAAGAAAAATATATAAATTATCAGATTGGAATGTAGAACATTCATTTCCCAAGTTTCTAGCAATACGAATCACAAACTATGACTTAAGCAGTTTGCTTTGTCTTTTGGATATATATGGAATTAATTTAACCAAACTTTCCATGTGAGAGCCCTGCACGAGCAGAAGAGGCTACAACAACTTGATGACTTGTTTTGGTCATGGCCCCAGACGGTAGTGGCCATCGCCTATGTAGTGTCCATCCATATACAGGGCCGCATTCTGAGGGTGTAGGCCATCCATCACCATGAACTGCATGTCCTCTGAGGGTTTCCAGTGCCTCTTCCTCTGATTTATGAACCAATTGTTTATTTGTTTCTGATCCAAACCGGTTGACTCCGCCAATGCCACCTTCTCCGATTCCTGTACGTAATAAACTCTTGTCACATATCTGACATGTTATGTTGCCAAATTATAAGAGGTTATCTAATCGATGTTTAGATTAAAGGCCTCGTAACATAGCACGAACATATAGCAAGCACGAAATGTTTATATATATATATATTGGGATTTAGAGGGGAAACATACTGAAGGATATGGCCACTTGTAATGCAACTCCCACCAACTGAGAAGCTTCTGCCTGGCATCTTTGGGCAATTTCCCTTTCTTCTTTTTCTTGGAAAGCTCTTGCTTCAGGCTACTTAAGTAACCACTATACTTTTTCAACAGGTGGTTCTTGAGCTCTCTGTCTTCAGCTCTTGGATCAATCTCAGGCACTTCTGTTTCTCCACCACTATTCTCCTGCTCCTCTTCAGATGAACCAATTCCTTCACATTTGTCCTCTGTGTATAGGCAGTACATATGTACCAATCAAATTACTCAAACTTGTGACTATTAGCTTAATTAAGAAGAAATATTCTCAGCAAAACTCTGGTATCATTTTCACCCAAAAAAAAACACTTCTTAAAATTCATAACATGATTGATTACATATTTACCCAAAAAAACAACCCCAAAGGAAGAATATTTTTTATGGGAGAAGCACCAATTTGGATACACTATTCAAAACCTTGGTAGACAGAAACAGAAGCTCAACCAAGGGATTATTGCAATTCTTCACGTAAAAATTAACAATAAAAAAAGGGTTTTTTCTTGAAAATACATTATCTATATTATCCCAAAAAGTTTTATTCAGATCAATTAATCGGTCAACGTAAGTTACTATCAAGGTTCGGATATATGAAGCCTGCGTGTGGAGTGATAAAACAGACTGATCTCCATGGCCACTACTTTCAGTTTTGACTGAACAGCTACCTAACATAAAAATTACCTTTTCCGTAGCTAGCTAGCTAATAGGTTAGCTAGGCAACTCCAACACCAGAAACGAAAACAACAATAATAAGATGAAGAAGATATGCATGAATTGAAGATAAGTCAAATCTGGGTCATTACATATAGGGCGTATAGCTATTAGCTAGTAGCATGGAAATTAATAACTGGTGGTATTTTATTTCAATTCTGACATGTCCGTACTGGCTACATGGTGTAGCTGATTTAAAACAGCATCCTATGTTCTCTCTATAATAAGATTGTCTTCTCTTTTTGGTCTGTATGAGGTTTAGGGATTTTGTTTATCCACAACATTATAGTTAGAAACTACCCTTTTTAGCAGATCTAGTGAGGCTCGGGAAAGAAGACAATCATTCCTTCCCCATATAGATTTATGAACCAGAAAGGACGTCTTGATTTGGGGCAAGAACCCTATTAAGAATGAGAATTTGTCAGAGATTAGCTACACGAATTCTGTTTTGTGCCTTTTCTTTCCAATGTGGATATATCTTCTTACAAAATCAAAATACAAATAAGTAAAAAATTAGGTCTTCATCACACTATTAAGCTCGTGATCATTTGGGTATGTTAATTAATTAAGCCACTCACTCGGGAATCAATTTAAAAAGGGTAGGTGTGGGGTTATTGCTTCTTCTTCGTCTAGCTTAAGCTCATCCCTCTTTGTTCTTCGCCATGGGAAGGCACATTATTTGATGGGGTCAAAGTTCTTCCCTTCAACCCATAACATGTACACAGGATTTGACCCGCCACTTCAATCAAATGAAAAGAAGAAACTGACAAATTTTGGTTTCTCAAAGAGAGACAAAACAGTCGGACTATCAGTTTTTTTTTTTTTTTTGCACCATCCCAAGACCAAAGCAAAACCCACATCAATTTTGTCACTCCAACAAGCTCCTTTCCAATGCTACTAAATATTTAAGAATATATTCCCCAAAAGTTATACGTGTGTGATGTGAGTGTGCAGAGAGAAATCGAGTTAAAATTACCAGAGGGTGAGAAGATGCGAAGAGGAGGAGCATTATTGTTGCCAAGCATGTTGAGCTGAGTTTCAATCCTCCGCATGAAATCCATGGCTTCTTGTATGGGCCTTGTTAGCTCCTCTCGATATTTCACCAACATATCATAGTAAGCTTCCTGCTTATTATTTTATTGTCACCGATCCAAATAGAAATAGGAAAAACAAAAATTCAAGCAAATGTTCATGTAATAATATAGGGAATTAAGAAGACTAATGAAATTGGAAAATGAATCACCATGAACTGATCGAGTTCTGGATCTTTTGAAGCCTCTCTTGAAGCCACTGAAGACCGCTGCCTTGCCTCAAACTCCTGCCTAGCAGCTGTTAGCCGCGCCACCACTTCAGACGGTGCTCCCACCTACGCACACACACACACATATATATATATATATAAGTTTGTTTTTAATTACTTAAATAAACATGAATATAACTGATTAATTAATAAAACACTTACCCTTTGGCAATCCATGTAAGCTTCCAGGAGGTTAGAGTACTGAGGGTGGGCGATGATCTTGGCTTTGATGGCTTCCACTTCGTTGGAGCTCAGGGTGTGATCATCGTTTTGACGGTCCAGATTATGCTGTTGTTGAACTACTGGTTGGTGCCCTCTTGATGACAGAAGAGGATTATTATTATTATTATTGTTGTTGTTGTTGTACTGAAATTTGTGATGGCCATGATGGGATGTGCTGGCTTCAGTCTTGACATTAATTGGGTGTGCTCCTCCTGGAGAGTGGAAATCACCACCACCGCTCGATTGAAGATGAAAGGCGTTGATGCCCATCTGATGATCATGGCTTGCCCTCCCATAGTTGCCTCCAAGATTTGGTGAGGCGTACAGGAAATTTCCTCTACCACCTGAGCTCTCATGATCCATTTGGTTGTACTCTTCCATTTCCTCTCAACAACCCAGATGATTTCCAATCAAGAAGAGCAAACTAAAACCCTAAAGCAAGAAGAAGAAATAGAGCAAGAGAGGAAGAGACCAAAACCCTAGTGGACAAACAAAGCATGGCCGGAGTTTTTATACGCAAAAAAGGTCAAGGAGTTGAGTGGGAGAAATGGGAAGTAATATTATTGGCAAACCATGAAATTACGGAGGCCAGGAAGTGAAGCTAAACGGGGAACTAAGCATGTTATAATTGCGTTACAGAATATGTATCAATTGTGCTTGCGTTTGAATCATGATTGATGGTTTGGGAATATCAGAGAGAGGAGGGAAGTGGAGGAGATAGCTTGGCCGGAACCGGCAACTCGGGGCTCCCCGCTGTGAGGGTGAGGTTGAAAGAGACTGGCTTTGCTTTGTTGAAAGAAAAGAGAAATATTTGAAAATGCTTAAAAGCTATGACTCTCTAGGAGACCTAGCGGTAAGGCAACTCAATAGATAGTAGATTTTTCTTTCATCTCTCCCTCTGATCTTCTTGCTCTTTCCCTCTTAGTCTTGATTTTTAACCTTTGTTTCACGGACGTTTCCCATTTTTGACTCTTTTATTTGCTCCTTTCTCGTTTAATTTAATTTAATATGGTTTTCGTTTCTTTTCGCATATATAGACATTTGGGGCACTATTTTAACTTTCTTCTTTTCTTTTGAATTTTATTATAAAAAAATAATTTCTTTTTATTTTTCTTTGTTATATTTTTTTTTTTTAGTTTAAGTTAATATAGCTTTACTGAAACTTTCATGCAAAGGATATAGCACTTTTTACTATTCTGGTCAATAGCGTAATAATATGTGGTATAATTTTTTCATGTGTCATTATAAGAAAAAATTTCTACTAGTTAATCGAATTCTAGATGCAACAAGTTTTAGGTATAACAAAATAGTGACTAAAGGGCCGTTCGATAATGTTTTAAAGGTCCCGTTTTCATTTTCTATAAAAAAATGCGTTTGGTATGTCGTTTTCATTTTTATTGGAATTCATTTTCTAAAAACAAATTCAAACTCATGTACAAAAATTGAAAACACCAAATTATTATTATCATTTTCTACACAGTGTATTGGTCTAAATGCTTTTTTTTTTGTTGGTCTAATTTTTATTTTTATTCGTCAATTTTAGTTTTCAATTTTAAGTTTTTTCGTTCCACTTCATTATTTTATTTTACTACCCCAGTGTATATTAATTTAATGATAAAATCATCATATATTATTCAATTTCATATTTATTTTAAACTAAAGATAATAGAATTTTATTATTTAGGTTTTTTTTTAATTATATTTTATTATTATTTTAATTATACATTTTTCATTATTTGTAATAATTTTAACCTTTAAAATATCAGAATTTTAAAACAATTTATTTTTTAGGACATAAATTAGCAAAAAGTATACTTGAAAAATAACTCACATATTATTATTCTCAAATTGTCCAACCATACACGTTTTCACAATTTTTATTTTCTGAATATGTTTTCCAATTAATCTACAAGACACATTTTTGAATCCAAAAAAATCAAATTTGTTTTCTTGTTTTCATTCTCAAAAAACGTTATCAAAAAACGTTACCGAACGACCCTAAATGTCACTACACCAAATAGTTATTGGTTACTCAACAATTACAAATTCCGCTAAACCCTTCATTTCACATTAGAAATGTATAAATTTAAATTAGATGCTCGAACTTGTGTGCAACCATCACTTTAATTTGAGTTTTGTGGTGAAAATAAGTACGTTATACTAAAACTATAATCCCTCATGCCTTTTCTATTTGGAGAAGGCAGTTGAATGAAGAAATCTACTCACTCCATAACCAATCGATTTTAAGATGGAATCTCAACTTCCTTCATCAATCTCATATAACCATTCTTCAATTAAAATAGGAAAATAAATAAATAATGAATAAAAAAATCTTATCCATACCATAACCCCATTATAATTTGCACTTACAATCATTAATCATTCTTCTTCAGGTCCAATAAGCACCCAAAAGAGAAAGTGATGGACAAACAAATTGGGGATACAGTTCCCTTGGGGTTTTGTCTCATTAACCAAAGCACACTAATGACAGGCGCAATTAAAGGATAAGCATATCACTAAAATGATGATGTTCTCATTGCCTAATTGTTTTAGTTAAATATGACAAAAGTGTTGTTTAATCAAGTTTTTACTGTGTTCCTGGAGCTGCTTTATCCACTGTAACATCAAATAATTATTGATTTGATGACGATAAGAATAATCTAGACGTGTATTATTCACTTACTTACAAGACGCTCCATCTTTTTTTCTTTTCCATTGACTTGGATTTTATTATTCAACGGTTTAGAGCATCTTAATGCCTAACACACATGCTTAGCTATTTACACCTTATAATCACATTAACCAGTTACACATTTAACAGGTCATCAATATTCCGCTTTCATTTTCTCCTTCAAGCGACAGGATCTGAATGCAAATCTCAGCAGCTAACCTCTCATCGAACACCTAGAAGAATTTATAATGAAATGACAATTGATTGACTTAATGTCGCATTACTATCGAGAATAAACGAGAAAAAAATTTATACTTCTCCCTAACTTTCTGAGAATAGGTACGACGTAGTATACCCTTAAAATATGTTTGCATTTAAGAGTACAACTACTGAACAACAGACCCCCTAACCTTGAAAATCGCTTTTTTTTTTGGGTGTGCCGATGTTAGGAAGGGAGAGGGAGGTAGAAAATCGATTTGTTATAAAAATACAAGGTAAACTTGGTTTTCTTCCTCCTCATTTTTGTGCACTTGTATAGAAGAAAAAAGAAGAATTTGTTTTCCAAAAATGTAAATTTAATATGCCTATGTGAGCATGAAGCGTTGATACATATGAGTCTCATAATATAATAGGATTTGCATGTGAACTCTACAGTAAAACTCATTCCCATCCACTCGCTCCCATACACAAGTGAGCAAGTCGTAGTGAAATTTTCCACTCTTAGTTGGAGGAAAAACTTATTCGTTCTGAGAACTCATCGCGTGGAGGGTTACTCATTAGAAGAGGGGGGCAATAAAGGAATTGAAAAATAATTGAGGAAATAATAATGAAATTGAATATAACGTAAAATTGTACATAGTAAGGGTCCCTCACTTCCATACATGCATACAGAGGAGTAGGTCATTAGAGAATGACAAATTATAAAATACTATGGTAATATGGTAACGTGATACATCTTATATACGTATGTTATAATATGGATAGACGACATGGTTTATTTTCTTCCTTTAAAAAAAATAAATATCTATACATATCAACTTATAACACGTGTACAATATATAACACGTGTATTATTCACTTTTATACATGCATACAGAGGACTAGGTCACTAGAGAAGATCCGTAGTGCAATCTGTATTATTAGTAATATATGTATATAGAAGGTAGGACCGTAGGAGTACGAAATTTCAACGGTAAACAGTGGAATGGGACCCAGAGGAGGGCTGTGTGTACAAATGAGTCAGTCAAATGACGCATACATAGATGAAAAAGAGCAAAACAGAGCAAGACAAATTAACCTTAACAGTGACACAATAATATTAAAATATTATGTAGAGAAGGGAATGGGAGGGTGTGGTGTGTGGTGTGACGTCGTTTTGCTGGGTGTGCAGCACTGCAACACGAGGTATAGCTGGCGGCGACGACCACCTTCTCTCACACGCACGACGCACGCACCCAGAGAATTTAAACAGAGAGAGAGAGAGGAGAAGAGAGAGAAAGACCCCACTGAAAACTGATCAGATGATCAGAGGCCCTTTTATATGTAAAGAATCCCCCCGGGAGACTCGCGCTACATGTACACCTAAAGCCGTGGGGGGGCCGTGGCCATGCACCAATTGCCAAACATGTCCTTAGCCAGGAAGCTTATGCTTTTAAGTTTTTAACTGCATTTTCTTTCTGCTTTTTTTCAGAGTTGAGATGAGGGAAAGATTGGACGTGTCCAAGAGGAAGACATGACCAGGGTGGTAGCTAGTAGCTAGTACTAGAAGCAGGTGCCCCCCCATCTTCACTTGTCACTCACTCACACTGCTCTTCGCCTCTTCCCCATGCACATTCTACTATTTCTTTCCTTCTCTCACTCACTCACTCACTCACTCACTCCCCAAGAAGAATACTTCTTTGACCCCAAAAAAAAAGAAAAATGAGAAGATAGACAATATGCAGTGAAAAATAGTATATTTAATTTGCTAAACAAACACCCTATAAAGTGTAAAATACTGGGTTTCATGTTACAAAATAGTAGATTTAATTTGCTAAAGAGACACCCCATGAAGGGTTAAATAATGGGTTTTATGTGAGGCAAAGTGGAATCTAACGTTTATTTTTTAAATACAAGTTATAGCTTAAATTGTAAGGAAAGTAGGAGTTTCTCAAAGACAAGTGAGAGTTCGAACCTGAGACCAATGATTCGCGAGTTAATGTTCTTTTTCACATAATTAGCCCCGTTGGTAAAACCAAACTTAAATTAACACATTCATTCCCTGCTCACATTAAAATATGGGTGAATTACAAAAACATAAATAAAGTAAAATAGGAGCTCATTGGGGCCGCTACCAGTTTGGATTTGGCCCCTTTCTTTAAGAAAATGATGCGCATCAGTTTGGCTTCCATTTGAGCAGAAATAGTTCCACTGAATATCACGAAAACTACCGACTAACTTTAAAAGTTATACTCTAAAGAGATAAACAGAGATGACCAAACTTGAGAGGAAATTTAACAATTTATACATCGGAGGACATGAGTAACATACGTAGTATTGGTTTTTTTGATTTTTAATGTTGTCCAATCAGAAACGTCGTGGCAAGTTGTGATCCTAACACGAATATATACATGCACCCATCGGGTTTGAGTTGGCTGGGATTAGATTAGATGCACAGTTCACCTGTCTATTATTGGTGCTTCCCTTTTCCCAATCACATCACCATCTTCTCATCATCATATGAATGAGCTGTTCCTGTCAACTCATTCACAACTTACAACAGAGCGCGTAAATAAATAACATCAACCCAAAACTTCCTTCAATGCTGGTAATGTTTTCTTACCAAAGCTAACTAAGATAACTTGGAGGAAATTTTTTCACTGCAACAGGTTAATAGTTATCCGTAGTTGGTTTTATTTTCTTTGAATGCAACGTTTCAAACTATTCTAAATGATAGACGCAATGCTCTTTTGACGGACTGACTTAACTCACATTTATTAATCTTTTATAAATTTAAATTTAGCATAAACAAATGCGATGCTATAAATTTGTCGTTCTTTTGACCGACTGACTTGACTTGCATTTATAATTCATCTGTAAATTTAAATTTAGCATAAACAAATACGACGCTATAAATTAAATACACTTGAACTACCAGAAATTTGATGGACAGCTCCTTTCTATTTCATTATTAATTAGTTCTACTAAAAAAGAAAGATTGGTATGTTTGATTATGGGGGGAACTGTTGGTCTCATGAGTGAGATTGAGACAAAGGTTTTTGAATACATCACAAGACAAGACATACACTACGTACCGTAGAAGGAGATAATATATTTTAAATACTTGGTTAAGCAACCAATCAAACTTAATGAAAAGCATCCAAGGAGATAATGTTCGGCTGTGATTCCTGATTAGCAAGCTATACGTGGAAGGATATTGTCCACGTACTCAAGTTTTGAAGACCTAGATTAAGATAATCATTAGTCCCCACCCAGCTGCTTAGCATACAAGGGCATAAGTTAAAACAATTGTCTTCGCTTTATTAGCCCGGTAAGTATTCGACTTTTGTGTCTAATTATGAAAGTGAAGAGGTTGGAGGGTCGCAACCAATGTGAAACAATAAAAGGTTTGTCTTTAATTTGTAAGGGTAAAGATCAAAGCTGGCTGTTTCGATCGTACAGTGATGAGCACTAAGTATTGACTAAAAGATTAAGAATAAGGTATTATATGTCTAATTTCATCTTTAAGAGTCGGATTTGATGGGAACAGAAAATAATATAATTAGCGTAAACATAAAGACTCAAGTTGTTGAATAAAGAAAAGGTATCTTGTCTGTCTTTACCCATGGACTTTTTGCAATATCATGCATCAATGACCTATTGAATCTGTACGATTTTTCTTTTCTTTTTGGCTCTTATGAGTTTCATTTTCATTGGACATGTAATTTTTAGGGGGTTGAATTATTGATTTGTAAATTGGCAATGTTGTTTTAACTTTGAATTTGTCATATTTACTCGAGTTTGAATTCCTTTTTCTGTAATTTAGAGTAGAATATCGCTTATATCCAAATTGATTTCAGATGCGGTGAGAATAATTTGGGAGTGAGAAACAAAAATTAGTATTTTATTCCTCATTCATCTTACAAGAATAAACAATATCAAGAAGAATGTCAGCATCCCAAAAAACATGAGGCATTTGTTTATGCTGTATGTTGGAGATAAAAATCCCAAAAAACCTAATTTTGAATATTAGAGGAATATAAATCTAGTAATTATTATTACAACGCTTCCCTCCAGCAAAAGTTCAAAATTTTTAGCAGCGTATGATAATTAGTTTCAAAGTAGATTAATTAATGGTTATAAGCTGCATGTAAATCATGACATCTGCATGATTGAATTGAAAGCCTAAGATATTAGGATTTAACTTAAGTGACTTTTTAATGATTCTTAAGCAGAACGTTTCTTTCTCAATGTCAAGCTTTTTTTCTAAAGTAATTAAAGCCCTCACTAAACAATTTTAGTGCATGGACTTTCAAATTGGTTTTCCACATGTCTATCATTAAAAATTACCCGAGTTAGCAAAAGCTAACAGGACAGAATCTGCTTTCTCTTTGCACTTTGAATGTCCCAGATCATAATAATTGTAGGTAAGTATGCTGATGCCCACTCCAACAACCAGGAGAGAATCTCAGTCAAAAGCTTCTACTTTAATTCATTACTTCAATTCATATATGCGTAGCAGCGTAGCTATGATTAATTTTAATTTACTATTGTAATAGACACTCATGCTGACCCATATGTCTCTGATTATCAGTAAATCTTGTTGCATGTCTTCCACGTGGCCGAGTAAAAAATTTGTTTAATACAAAAGTATGAACGTTCTAGTGTAATATTATAATACGGTCACGTGATATAATCAATTCACACGGCATTATTAATTAAACTTCCAGCGCATGACATTAAGACAGAAAAAACCATTTGGGGATTATGCAAACATTTGTAGCTGTGTACGAGAACAACTGTATTATGTCTACTGCTAAATTCTCTGATTAAGCCGCTTAACCAAATGAGTTTGTCTCGTGGGAAATGGGTCAACGCAGTTTGAGTAAAAGAATTATTTGTGTTAATTGTCACTTATCAGTACTTGACTCTGAATCCTTGCGTAGAGATTCAGATTCAGAATCCGAACCCTAAAATAAAAAGAAGGAAGGAAGGAAGAAAGAAACCAAAAGCAAGAAAACCTTTATTTATTCTACTTAAAAATAAAATCTGAATTATGACAAGTTGAATAAAATGTTTAAAAATGTAGCACGTGCCAGAAGTTGATGTTTTCATTTTCAGGATTTATATTAATCTATAGGGTTAGGGTTTCAGAGAACTACCAGTCGATGACCCATCAGTCATTTTGATTAGCACTCAGTGAAGAAATTCTGGAGTTTATTATTATTTTTTTAAGGTATTAAAAAAGAACAATAAAAACATTATTCAAATGTGAGAGGAGAGACTGTGTGTGAGTGGCAGGGGAGGTGTTGGTTAATGACAGACAGGAGCTTATTTCAGAGCGGGTGGCTGGGTCCCACGAACGATGTCGTTTTGGGGGAAGGCGCGCGAAAACAGCGCGGGAGCTGTTTCCCAATGCACTAGACATCATAACTCTCTCTCTCCACTCTCTCACTCACTCTGCTCCTCCTGCCAGTCCCCACTTCTCTCTCTCTCTCTCTCTCTCTCTCTCTTCCCTCAGTCTCTCACTCCACCATTCATTCATTCACTCCCTTTCAAACTTTTTTTTTTTTTCTCTTCATACAATTTATTTTACCATTTTTAAGAAGAAAATAAACTTTTCTTTCAAACCTTCTGATACGTCTGTGACCCACCCAACACCCCCCCATCATATCAATCGTAAAACTCTCGTGATGCTGACATCCATAATCGTTTACAACGGTCGGTTTGGATTGAATTGAAGTTGAGTCTGAGCTAATTTTAAAATTAGTGAAATTTTTATAAATGTAATTTATAAAACACAATATGTTGAATTATTGTCAAATTTAATAAATTCAATCTCGATGCATTAAACAACGGCCAAAATCGTTGTTTATCATAATTGAAAGATATATATATATGGATGGTAAAATGGGCATTAATAAGAGAGATATAGAAGAGGGTCGGCTAATATGAGCCACGGGCAAGCCTTACTATGCACCCATGTGGGGTGTAGGGTCCACTGGAACCAGGTATTTAGCGACAGGGATGGGACTGTGTTCGGGTCCCATTTATCATCATAATCATGGTAAGGAAGAGAGAGAGAGAGAGAGAGAACTCTTTCTCTCCCAACTCCAACTAGTTGTCATAGTGATAGTGATATATATAGCAAGTAGTAGTAGATGGTGGGAGTCTATCAGATTGATGTGATGGTGTTGGGTGGGCCCATTCCCTTTGATAAAGGCATTTTGAGTTTGGGCCCAATTTCCATGATTTATATCATTTGGGACCCAAATCATTGTTAGGAGGAGATAGGCAGACACACGATTTATACATGCTCCTCCCTCATTTTTCATCTTCTACATATTTAGTAAAGTTTAATGTAACTCCACACGATTTATGTACATCAAATTCGTAACATTTTTGTGTGTGAGTTAGTCAAAAATAACTCAATAGGCCTAATGGGCTCGTTTTATATTCTGTGTTGGACTAATCACAACCAACAAACTTCATCTTATTTCTTATTCTGTGTTTTATACAAGTGGAACCTTTTTTCTGTGCACAACTGTGACAACAGTGCAACACAAATTTGAAATACAAGGTATGAAAATAATGACCCCTTCACTGAGTGAAGCAGCAAATTTATAGGGCAACGGGCACCTCCACCGGCGACTCGCCCTGGCCAACAACAAATGTCTTCACAAGTTTCTTTGAGGCAGTGACAATTTCTATACTGTATGTTCCTTGGAAGCCTCTAAATATGAACTCTCCCTGCTCATCAATGTGGCCATGAGCCTGAGAAAGCCACTCTTTCTTGAGCTCTAAGTAACGTTTTCCAGCTTTGTTCACATCACCTTCTGCATTCACTAAATGCGAGTTTTGTCGACTCATAAACAACTCCCAGAAACCCCACAGCATTATACCTTCTACTGCAGGATTGGCAAAACCTTCCCTGAGCATCACTTCCAAATCATCCGCTCGAACATGTTCATTGACAGATGACACATCAAGCTCTGTGAACCAGATTGGCAGGCCAAGAATGCCCAATTTATCAAGAGCAGAACAAACAACCGGCCCCACTGGACTATCTATGTGTCCTTGAATTCCAATGCCACCCACAGGTGCACCTTGCTGTTGCAAATCAAGAATATGTTCAATGTACTTCTCTGGTGATGATCGAGTATCGCATCCATCCTCAATGTGATAATCATTCACAAACAGAGTTGCAGATGGATCCAGTTGGTTTGCATTCTTGAACATCTTTGCTCTGATATCTTTACCCAGCTTGTCTTGATAGAATGAGCCATGCAGCATCTCATTGTTGACATCATAGTGCATGAACTTCCCTTTGTAGCGGGTAAGAAGATCTGTGAGCCGACTTTGGACAGCCGTTGCCAAGTCATTTTGGCTCAATGAACGGATCCATTGCTGGACTGTGTCCACCACTTCCCAGAAGATACAATGACCTCGGATGGCTATGTTGTGACTCTTGCATAAGTCCACCAACTCATCAGCATCCTTGTAATTGAAATTTCCTTTTTGGGGTTCAGTCCAATACCACTTCAACTCATTTCCAAATACAGCCCAGTTGAAGTTTTTAACGAAAAAATCAACAAAGTCTTCATTGTCAATGTTTGTTCTGCTTATGCATGTCCCAAAAGGAAAACTGTTTTGCGTTTGTTTAACTTTCACAAAGCTGCCAAGCAGGCTGCTTGAGTCCAATCCTGAAAATTTTAGGACAACATCACGCTTCCGGATCTGCATTCCAACAAAGGAGAAATACTCAAATTCGGAACAAATTAGGGGAATGCGAATTCAGATCACTATATGCTTTAGGCTCTTATCTTATGAAGCAATGCTCAGTGAGACAAGTTTGATGATGCTTGTAATAATGTTATGCTGGAAATACTTATAACGATGCTTGCAAAACAAATGAAAGAACAACCCCTTTACCTTATCAGTCTGCCTCTTCAAGTACTTAAATCTTGCTTGTCTGTCAACAGGGAATATCTGAACTCCAGCAACCATTAAGTCTACACCTGGAGCAGGGCCTTGGACATAAACCATTACCTTGGATGGTTGCTTCTCAATTCTAAAGGAACCACCGATTTCATGCCATCTGTTGTCACTCGCCTCAACTTGCCCTCCATTCACCCACTGGTTGTCCACGCCAAGTGCAATGTTCACATTCTGTGGACCAGTTGCTCCAGCACCAATCCGAACCCAAGCAGATACTTGATATGTCAAAAAGAGTTTCAGTTTGTCACCAATCATCTGGGCAGGACCCATCCAAGTCTGTGTGCGCTTTGTTACAAGGATGTAGCGACCGCTTAAAGGTTCATGAGGTCCAAGGCCATCTCTTGCCATTGGAGGAAGTATATGGGGTGAACCAGTTCCGACACTCAAAGTGCAGTTACCAAGCGGAAACCAGCCATTGGTGCCCTTACTTAGATTGCTGTTCTCAATTATATTTACTCCAAAGGCTGGATTCTATGAAAACAAAAGCCAAAACTTGAGTGCTTATATCTATGTATTCAGCTCCAAGAAAACATGCACAGAAATATTATAGAAAAAGAATCACTTATTCAACCAACCTCAATAACTGGTGGAGGAGAGGGAGGGACTTGCTCAGCATGCTTGACAACAAAACTGTTGAGAAGAATATCCGTTCCTGCTGGTGGACCTTCTAGATAAACGACTACTTTTGATGGGGAGCCATTTAAAAGGAACTTCCCTTGCAACTGTGCCCAATCCTTGTCTGTTGCCTGCACACTTTATAGCAAACCAACTTCGATTAAGATTAAGGCTAATCTGATAAGGTGCAAATTAACATAATAATCAAGATTTTTATTTGAAGAAACAAATTATTTGACAATTTCATTAGAAAGAGACATGGAGAAAGATAATAACTTAGCAATGCCAATATACTGTTCACGTTGATTTGGTGACTGGACCCATAAGGTAGCCCGTACATCAGAACTAGTGACATTGTTACCAAATATCCGAACAACAGCAGTGGCCTCATACGCTAGCTTCCTTTGCAGTCTTCCAGTGACGTCCTGCTGGATGCCATTCCAGCTCTGCGTGCGTTCTGTTGCAGATGCAAATACCTTTCCAGTTTGAGGGACGATTTTCCCATCTCCCATCGAGTCATGCAGAACAATTTTGCAGCCTCTTCCAGACCAGTTATTCAATCCATCATCGAATTTTGGATTTAGGATTATATTCTCATCCCCAAGATTGACATTTCCTGAGCTTCCGTTCTTTCAAAACACAAAAGGAAGATACACATTCCAAAATCAATCAGCAATAGATGATAGCAAAGAAGAAAAAGACCTTTTCCTACTTTAAAAAAAATTGAGAGCAGTCGCTGCAAACTTCTTCCATAAACAACACTTAATTACTACATCTTTCTTAAGCTTCCATATATAATTCAGAGGGAGCAAGAAAAGGGACTATATGTACCTGGCATTCCTTTGGACTAGAAGATGAGATCACAACTGACTTTATGAGAATGTCAACTCCAGGAGAAGGCCCTTCCAAATAGAATACAACCCGATCAGGCATTGTTGACAGCAAAAACTTTCCATCCAACGTTTCCCACCTCCCATTTGATACAGAAATTCTGTAGGTGGTTACTACTGTTAAAACAAGTTCCTTATCTATAAAGAAACAAATGCAGCAATACGATAAAAACATCGGTTACCTTCCAATCAACAAGAAGTTAGTTGCTGAACCTTGGTATTCAAGTTTCAAAGTTGCCAGGACATCAGCAGATCCCTGAAGAGGTCCCGAGACTCCAACACAAGCCGAAACCATATAAGTGGAACCTGGGGAAATTCTCCCAGTGATATCTTGCTCCAACCCTTGCCAACATTCTTTTCGATTGTTAACAACAGCATAATTATTGCCTGCTGACTTTGCTTCTGGGTGACCAGAATCAGCTGAAACTACAAAGCCGTCGCAGCAGTTGGGGTGCCAAGAATGCAGCCCTCCAGAGAAATCATGGTTCAGTATGATATTTGTAGCATGGCTGCTACTTGAATTGACGAATTTCTGGCCGGAGAAAGCAGAAGTCATAAAAATGTTGGAGCATTTGGAGCATTTAAGTTCAGGTAGCTACTTCTTAACCCCTTATCATCATTTTCCTCTTTTAGGACTCAAAATCAAATACCATGTAACGTCAGATTGTCTGCTTAGATTTATTTATAAATAAAAACATAATTTCTATTTTTGTGTTTATTATTTGGAAAATATATATATTTCGTGTTTCAAAAGTTAATTTTCTTTGATTTCAAAGTTCAGTGAGTTCTATAAAATAAAAAAGAATAAAGCAAAACCTCTTATTGAATGAAATACATTTTATAAAGTAAAAGACAATTGCAATTCTCCTGAATGAAATATTCTCCAAAGGCAACCTAACGAATAACCCAATGTCAAGAAAAACGTCTAAAAAAGTTGAGGAACAAAACAGAACAGAACAGAACAGAAGGCCAAACCTCCTTGTGGTCGGCGCCATTGTCGGTCTGTTTTTGGTTCTCCATGGCTTCTTCTTTGGATCTCTAACCCAACACCAAAAAACCACAAATAATCAAAGAAATACAAAATGGGTAACTGCATTTTACTCATAAAAGATAATTAGAGAACTAAAAACACTACCTTTGGATGCTTATGCTGATTGCTTTTGGAGACTCGGCTTCTGAAGCACCAAGCTATGAGCCTCCTCATATATAAACACAATCCCAACTGCAAATTTTCGAGTAAAGTGAAGACTACGAAAAGCGCGGGACCATTTCTTATTTGTCTATCTGGGTTTAATTTAACCCAAACAAAACAATTGGATCGACAATCCTTAAAAGCAACGAACGACTCTACCAATCTGAACAAATAAATTAGAAAACAAGACAAAAAATCTTGGTTCTTTCTTTGTTGTTCCAAGGATTGTGGTTTGCTTTGTCTTGCAGATTGGTGGTATGCTTGTATTGGAATGGAAGCTCTCCACAGGGTTTAATTGATGATTTGAATATTCATTTGCTTTTATAGCCTTTGATTGCAAGATTCATGAATGATATTAATCTTTTGGCTGTTGGATCCTTTGCAAAATTAGGTAAGACTGGGCTTTCAGAACTATCTGTGCTCATTGAGTCAATGGTTATATTTATAAGAGTGGAGCCCAACTTTGAATTTTCATTTGCAAATTTCAAATTTGTGTGCAAGGCTGCAAGCCCAGAAAGATATAAGATTGGGTACAACTGTTCCATCAATATGAAATAATCATTTTAGGCAGACCAAAAATTAAGACGGGTTTTAGTTTTTGCAAAATATAGCAAGAGTAGTAATTTTCTATAAGACAAATAAATGAAGAATTAAAGATAATGTTAATACATCTATGGGTCTAGCTCGGTAAAAAAAGGTATTGACCTACAGATAAGAGCATCTGCAATGGTTAGAATTAATGCAATTTTATTGCATGAAATTGAACTAAAACAGTAAAATCTCACTTACAATGATGTGATTTAGTTCATTGCAATAGAGGGTATAATGTGGTGAACCCTTTATTGCAATTGCAATAGGCTAACTATGGGACCCACATGCCAATAAAAAATGAAAAAAATACAACAATTAATGCATTATGTTTTTAAGAGCATCCATAATGGTTGTTCAATATTTCAATGCAATTTAAAAAAAATACATTAATTAATTAATTATTTCAAATATATTCAAAATTTTCCTCTTCTTAAAGATCTCTTTGAGAATATAGCAATTGTACCATTTTTAGTGTTATTAAATTTGTTCCTTTTATTTATTTATTTATTTTTGTCAATGCGGAGCTTTCATTAGCAAACCTGGAGAGGACCAGAACCACATACATCTGGGGATGAAGCATCCACCAGGACAGCACAAGGAAACAGAAATACTTTAATAAACAAGACAATCACAATAACTTCATAAGGACGAAAATCCAGCAGCAGGGGAAATAGCAAGGTCCCAGACAAAGAAGAAATGTGAAGAGCAAAACACCATGATCTATGGAGGGCCATGGAGGCCATCCATCGTAAGAACACAGACCAGAGAGGGAGGGGGTTGTGAAACCCAACAAAGCGTTTTCACCCTCGAATTGGCTAAAGCTGCAGCTGCATGGGTTGCTTCATTTGTGACGCGAGGCGTCCAACTCCAATGAACAGAAGAGAAGATATGGGCACAACGTCTAATTTCCTTCAGTATGGGGAAAAATTTTCAGTGCACCTTGTGATTCTTCTTGCAAATGCTGTCAATGATATCTATAGAATCACTTTCCAAAGTAATGTGGCTTAGATGAAGGTCCTGGGCCAAACGTAGTTCAGAAAGGACCGCTTCCGCTTCTGCCTCCCTAGGGGAGGAATGAATCAAAAAGTTAGCTCCACCTCCCACAAAATGGCCCGTGTGGTCCCGGATAATCACTCCCGTGCCAGCCCTCAAAGAGATTTTCTTCCACGCCCCATCCACATTTACTTTGAAATGACCAGCCTCTTGGGGGCGCCAACGGAGAGGTGTTTCCACATGATCAGAAGAAATTCTCTGATGACAGGTTACAAGCTCCGCAATACCAGAAGAAACACGACAGAGAATCGAAACAGGGTTGGGGATACCACCATGAAATTGGACATAGCATCTCTCTTTCCAAATCTCCCAACATATTATAGCGATAGAGTTCAACAGGTCCTTTCTGATATATTTGTTTCTCGATCTATTGTCCATGATATTAGTGAGCCAGCTATCTAGAGCAGTAATAAGTTGAGGGCTATGACGGTATCCCAAGTGGGAACCAAACCAAACACCTTGGGTCCAAGGGCAAAGAAGCAAAACATGCTCAATAGTTTCCTCAAAGTTCCCACAAAGGCCACAGATAGGATCACGTGTGAGGTGCCTTTTCCACAAGTTCCATTTAGTTGCCAAGGCATTTGAAATAGCTCTCCATAGAAAATTCTTAATCTTTGGGACCACCTTCAAACTCCAAATTCCAGACCAGATCCTATTATCCTTACCCTACATTAATTTCCTTTTTACTTCACTTTTATGTTATTTCTTTTACTTTATACTTAATTTTCCAACTTACACTCCATTTTTAGTATTAAAGGAAAGAAAAAAAACTTAATTTCTTACCCGATTAAAGGAAAAAAAAAATACTGAAAATTGAGTGCAAGTTGGAAAATTAAGTATAAAGAAAAAAAAAACTAATATAAAAGTGAAGTAAAAAGAAATTAATGTAAGGTAAGGGTAGAATAGAAAAGAGAAAGAACAAAATTGATTAAAAAGTATTAAAAAGCAAAAGGGAGTGTAAGTTGAGAAAAGGGGAGTGGGGAAATCATACCCCTTATTTTATTTGAGTATGTAAAAAAAACGTGTAAATATATAAATTATTTATCTGAAGCTACTAAACTGTACTATTGCAAGTAAAATTGTGGTTCAATTCAGTAGATGCCAAAAAAGATCAATTTATTGAACTATTGAACAACCATTGCGGATGCTCTAAGAGATCTTAAGTTCGAGGGGCCTTCTCCAATGCGAACTCTAAGATGCGAACTCGTTGCGAACTTTTGTTTTTAACCGTTGGATGGCTTGTGTGGCTTTATTTTCTTTCTTTTCGCTCTTTTTCCAACGGTTAAAAACAAAAGTTCGCAACGAGTTCGCATCTTAGAGTTCGCATTGGAGAAGCCCCCTAAGTTCGAATCCCTTAACATCTTGGTTGTGTATGTGTGAGAAACTCTCTCTCTCCTGTAGTTTAGACTATCGTTTTGTATATATATGGGACTAGGTATCTATGCCTCTCTCAAAACGTGTCTAATAGTTCAAGAGTCTTGACCCAAGAACTGGTAAGTAAATTTCTTGGCAAACTGAGAACCCATAAACCAATTTCAAAAGCCCATTTTGTATTTTGGGCTTAAGCCAATTTTGATGCAAAACGACCAAACGACCCATTCCCCGTTTGAGAATAATCCTTTAATTAGTTTCATAATTAATCCTCCTCCATTTTAATGGTTGAAGACTTTAAGACCCATTTGGTATTCTACCCAGAAGTCATGAATTTTTTTGTTCTATCTTTGAGTAATAATGAAATTAACAACCATGCATGACTCTCTCTCTCTCTCTCTCTAGTTTGAAGAGAGAAAAACCCTAGGAACCTACAGCAGCCGCCGCCCCCTTTAGGGGTTGGTGGCTGGCTCCCCCTCCTCCCCCGATCCCTTCTCCTCTACCATCGTCCCCTCATCCCCTCCCCTACTCCTTTCCCAGCTCTTCCCTTTTCCTTTCCTCTCTTCTTCTCCCCATCTTTCTCCCCTCTCCTCCCTCCCTTATACCCGTCCCCTCTGCTTCTCACCCGCCCTTCCTCCTTGTCCCTCCTTTCCTTTTGCTCCTTCCCTTCCTCGCAGTTTTGGGCTGGGATTGTGTGACTGGCTCTTTTGGTTTTTCGGTTTTCGTTTTTGCAGATCCGGAGTTGTCAATTTTTGAGTTGCTTTGGGACCACTTTGCTGCCTCTGGTTACTTTGCAGATCGCCGACTTTGGTTGCTGCTTTATTTCGTGTTTTTGTTTGCAGTTTCGGTGTTGATTTTAGTGCTATTTGCAGTTTCGGGTCTTTCCCCTCCCCCCTCACCCCCCCTGTTGTGTTTTGCTGGTCTACCGAGTTCTTCTCTTAGCATCTGGTGTCCCCATTTTGCTGGTCCCTTCGCTCTCTCCTTGGATGAGAGCGGGTGACGTCGTTCGAGCATACCCTGCTTGTATCGTAGGCTTCATGCCTCTTATCTATTTAGATCCCTCATATATCCACCGTTCCATCCTCCTCAGAGCTGTCCTGTGGCCGTCGTCTCTTCGGTTGCTGGTTTCCCCTTGGTGCGTCGGTGTCTACGATTCCGGTGAAGATGCGATTTCTTGGGTTGTTGCTGGTCAAAACCCAGATCCCCCCACTTCCCTTTCTAACCGACTTCATCACTTGGAGACTACGGTCAACCCAAACCGCGAGCTTTCGCGTACCCCTCGGAAGGTGTGTCGAGCCGCGACAACGTTCCGACTCTGGTGCCTGCACCACCTCCTTCCTGTTACTTGGTTACTACTCTTGTGCCTTTGGACTGCTCTGAGAGTTACTGGATTTTGGGTTAGATCTGTCTGTATTATCTGTAATTTTTATTGTTTCAATTTGGTGTTACTACCACATGTTAGGTGTGGATTTTGTTTTACTGCTGGCTTTATGCCTGATTAATTTTCTTTCGGACGGGATCATGATCTTCATGCTATGCCTATACCGGGGTTTTAGTTAGATATGGTCCTGTTTGGGTGCTGTTGCGTTAGTCCTTTGCGGGTGCTCCTACTTGGCCCTTTTGTTGTGTTCCTTGCCGTTTTGTGGGTTTTCAATGAATTTGCATTTCGACCAAAAAAAAATATCTTTGAGTACATCAAGCAAATTGGTTTTCCTTTTTATAACAATTTTTTGAGTCTGTTGGAGCATAACAATTTGTTGGGTTTATGTATTAAATTCAGGTGACATGTCTACAAAAATCCCTTTATGCATATGAAAAGACTGTAAATTAATTGTTAGATTCTATGACAGGAGCCAGAACAAATGTGATTTCACCAGAAGCAGATTAAAGAAGCCTGTAAATGAAAAACAACTAAGACTGATGTGAGAGGATTGAAAGAGTGTTTTGGGCTCTAAATGTACGAGTGAACACAAATGCGGATCCAAAAGCTGCATTTCAGTCAAATTACATTACTGAGAGAATTGACAAAAAAAGAAAAAGGGAATGGAAACTTTCCATCCAAGAACAGATGCAAACAATCAACCAGATCAACTCAGTTTGTAAACAGTCAAAACAACAGAAGGAACATGAAACTGGAAATTTAGGTTGGAGAATATCTGCTCCCCATCAGCTTCCTAGCAACCGAACATAACACAAACCGAAAACAGAAAATGGAAAAATACTGAATTCAATTGCAATTTCTCAGCTTGTAGGCTTTCAATTTTCAGAGAGACGAATTTCAGGTGAAACGTGGACTTAATTAAAAGAAAGAGCCCAATATTTATCACAAAGCTCCAATTTTGAGAACTCGACAACTTGTTCAGAGCTGATATCCCGCTTCATTAAAAGAAAATGCAAGGTGATGGCCACGTTTTGAAACTTGGAATACCTAATTATATAGAGAAACACAATATCAGAGGGATAGCAGATGGTAAAATAAAACTAAAAAGGAATAAGGTTTCCTTCATTGTGCTCAATTTTTACAGTTTTCATGTTCTACAAAATTAAACAACATGGTTTTTGAAGCAGTACAAAAGATAGTGAATAAAAACCTTGTCTGGTACACTCCTTGAAAATTTTCGACCAAATCCCACTCCTTAAAACAACAAGAAGACGTGTTTCAATGCTGAAAAGTTGAATTTTTCAAGTAACTCTGGGACAATCGGAGCCCCAGAAAGAAGCACACTCCTTTTAGGTAAGAGAATATTTGTTCATCATCAGCTTCCTAGCAAACAGAAAATGGAACTGATTTTCAATTGCAATTTCTCAGCTTGTAGGGTGTAGGGTTTGAAGTTTCAAAGAGACGCAATTCAGGTGAATCATGGACTTATTCAATAGAAAGAGCCCAATATTTTATCACAAAACTTGACAACTTGTTCTAGGCTATGGACAATTTGAGAAATTTCAAATGAATGCACTCTAAAAGTCACAACATCAAGAATACACAGAAAAAAAAAGTGAATTGTTGGGAAGAGCTAACCTTTAGGTTGTTGATAAACGTTGAGAAAGAGTGAGTCACTAAAATCCTAGCTTGATGTGTTTGCAGTTGCAGAGATGCCAGACCTGCCCAGCCAGGAAAACAAATTTTGCAGGCGCTAGGCTTGTCCTTTTATTTTAATAAATTGTATAGCCGAGCGGCTATACGTATTAAATATATTATTTAACGAGAATAGCCGCGCGGCTATAATCTACCCATTAAATATATTATTTGAATACATTATTTAAAGAGTATAGCCGCTCGGACGATAGCCATTAAATATATCATTTAAAGTGTATAGCCGTGCGGCTATACTATATCCTTTAAATACATTGTTTAAAGAGTATCGCCGTACGGCTATACTATACCCTTTAAATATATTATTTAAATAGTATAGCCGCTCGGCTATACGATACCCATTAAATATATCATTTAAAACGTATAGCCGTGCGGCTATACGATACCCGTTAAATATAATACATTATTTAAGGAGTATAGCCGTTCGGCTATACTATACCCTTTAAATACATTATTTAAATAGTATCGCCGCTCGGCTATACGATACCCATTAAATATATCATTTAAAAAGTATAGCCGTTAAATACATTATTTAAAGAGTATAGCCGGCCGGCTATACTGGGGTTTATTTATTTATTTAAATGTTTTTTCTAAACCCCTTACCCCGCGCCGTGCCTCGTAGTCTCATCCCCTCACTCTAATTTAATCTCACCCGCACAAAAATCACAACTTCCGTGCTACCGTCGCTTGGAGTTCCGATTGCACCATGGAGGGTGAAAAAGCCACAGACGGGTCAGACATTCAGAACGACGACAACCTCGGCGAGGTGATCGAATCAGCGCCGCCCCTCCAAGTCGGGGAAGAGAGAGAGCTCGGTAATTCTGGCCTCAAGAAGAAGCTTGGTAGGTCTGGCCTCAAGGAAAAAAAGGACCGGACATGCCTAGGCCGATTTTTCGAGCTTTGTCAGAGCCGATTTGGCGAACTTTTTCTCAAAAACCCTAGCTTGTGTGGATTATAATTCCCACGATTAATGATTTAAAATAATTTTATTTTTAAAATTAAATTAGCCCAATTTCAAATGCCCGTTTTGTATTTTGGGCTTGAGCCGATTTTGATGCAAAACGACCCAAGGAGCCATCACCCGTTTGAGAATAATTCCTTTCATTAGTTTTATAATTATTTAATGGTTGAAGACTATAACTCTTCCAAGTGCTTTAAAAAGGGTTTTATGACTGCGATTAAGATAGAACCTGGTGCTCAATTTGGGTTTATTTAGTGATTTAATCTTGTGCTGTGCTGCGTATCCTGGCGACATTTACCAAGCACGAGGCCCTAAACCACGGGCCGATGAGATTTGTCTTCCATAAACCCCCACCAAATCACGATTATTAATATCTTCATTCTCTTTTTGCTAAGCCTAGCATCTTTATTCTAATTTTCAAGTAGACCAACCAAATGCATGGGATTAAATGATTATCCACTTATTCATCGTCATCCAACTACTTACATTACCGAACATCGTAACCAAAACTAAGAGCATGGTTTTATTTTATTTTAAATTAATCTAAACTATGGAATGGAGAATTCGAATTCGAGTGCATAACGGGAGGAACAACTGCTCTAGTTAACTTACCTAAGTTCATGTCTTCATTCAAAACAAATCATGATTAGTTTCAAGACTTCTTAATGTACATGAGTGACTGACTGTAACATACTCTCAATACCAAAAGAGTAAAGATTAAACATAAATCAAACAAAAGTGACATTGTTAATTTGTGACTATCTTCCCTTACCACTTTTTAAAGAAATTTTTTTATTTTTTGGGAAAACCATTTGTTTAAGATTTTGTTTTGTTCTAAGATAAATAACCATGATGAAATTTACATATAGGAAAAACAAGATAAATATAAAAAATAAAATCTCCAGTGGACTGAGTCGACAAGATCATGAGGATCTCGAGGAGGGCAAATGTGGAGGAGCCAATCAGGTGCCACACGTACACCATCCGTTCCACTAGAGCCCTGCGACTGTCAGCCAAGGACAAATAAGTCACCGCCACCTCGAGAAACTACCAACCACGTGTACGCACAGCATCGCTCGACGAGCTCACACGTGTTGCCGTACAGAATTAAATTACACGTAACCCTCCCTCCATCCCAGAGTATTTATGAACCATCCATTGACGGAGGGTCCCACCGCGATTACATTTTGCCTACCTGTCAACTTTTCTTTATTGAGGGGGTTGAGCCCACAACCTCTCAGTCCCAGCTTCTTATCACCACCTTGACCCGGTTAGGTTAACCTGGACCCAAATCTACGTGCAATTTTAATCCGGTGGTACTAATTTGTACCAAACCAGGGCCCGTTGTCCGTGAGTTCATAAATCCATCCAAGTAGCTCACTGGAATGAATGCACAATCTCTACGTATTACGAGCTTTAATTACCTTATAAAATTTGACCCATTTGAGATATATATGTTAACTGTAATGGCCCCTAAACTTATATTCCATTTTAGTTTGGTGCTCAACTCGTTTTTCAGTAATTTTGGTCCTTTAACTCTCATTCATGTTCTAATTTAGTTATTCTATATTATATTTTCTGTTGGGTTTAGAGGATAAAATAGTATCAAAATTGACGTTTTACCCCTAAAATAGAATTTTTGATAGACTTTGACGAAATGACTAAATTGAAACACGTATGAGAAGTGAAAGATATAAATGACACACAAATCAGTTGAAGAATCAAAATAAAACTCGGCTATAAATTCAAGTACCGCTATAATTAAAAATCCCACTTTCTTTAATACAAACTACTTAAATTATAAACCCCTTATAAATACATGTCTTACTTTGAACAAACATTTATCCAATGACCATTTTAACAAATACTGAACATAAAAGTCCTGGGCAATCTTTTTTATTCTTTTAGAAATCTAAATTTTGCACAAATTTTGATGAAAATAGCTCTTCCAAAGAAAAGACGCAAGTACTATTTTTGTTTGCCTCTTGAAGATTAGGGTATAGCAATGAGCTATAAGTCTATAATCAATCATAATCGAAGTGGTTGAAATGTTGCATGACTTTCATTGCTTGATCTTATCTTCCTTTTTTGTTTGATCATGAACCTTATCCTCCATTTCTGCATGCATTTTTAGGTGAAAAACGTTATAAAGCAAATTTGATTGGGGAAAATAAAACATTTTTAACATCAAACCAGATCTATACAAGTTTCATGCACCGATTTATTGGATTCGATCCTATAAATCTTTGTTTGAGATCAACTAAGTGTTCGTTGGCTTTCTTCCAAGCAATAATTTGTTTTTTTGGTTTTTTAATTTTTGACGGGTGCGAAGCAATTATAATAAATATTTTAAAAAGGTGCAAGTGCAGCACTAAAAATGGGATTTATTGTTTTTAAAAATGTAAAATATATTAAAATTTGAAAAATCGTTGGCTTTCCATGGAAATAGAAGGGCTACTCTGGAGGCGGTAGATATTTTACTAGAGTTAATTGACCGCAGTTACGTTATTTAACTCCACCACGGTTAACTTAAAACCCAACCCCACTCTCTGACTATGTGGCCGACTTGGCATTTACCCCCTCTCTCTCTCTCTCTCTCCTTCTTTCTCCTACTTCAAAACCGTTTATATATACGAGACACCCAGCGACCATCTTCTCTCGCATTTGCAGGAACTCCGAAGTCCAAGCCCCACACGAAAATGATGCTAGGAGAACCGACCCGACTGCACCCGACCCTCCAAGTCCCTCAGTGGGACCCATTCGACGATCTCACCCCAACGTCGCCGTTCTCCGCCCCAAATCCCACCGTTAACGTAAACGGCAATGCCGGTAACGGAGACTACTCTCCACTTTCCCCGATGTTTCTCGACTCGCTCGCCGCGCTCCACCGTTACCTTCCGTCGAACGAGTCTGACTCGCTCGGCGACGATCCGGACATGGCCATGAACCCGATCTCCTGTGACCAGTTCCGGATGTTCGAGTTCAAGGTCCGGCGATGCGCTCGTGGCAGGTCACATGACTGGACCGAGTGTCCGTACGCCCACCCGGGGGAGAAGGCCCGGCGCCGCGACCCGAGAAAGTACCACTACTCGGGCGCCGCCTGCCCCGACTTCCGCAAGGGCCACTGTGCCAAAGGCGACTCGTGCGAGTTCGCGCACGGCGTTTTCGAGTGTTGGCTCCACCCGGCCCGTTACCGGACGCAGCCATGCAAGGATGGGCTGGGCTGCAACCGCCGCGTCTGCTTCTTTGCTCACACGCCCGAACAACTTCGGGTCCTGCCCGGGCAGAGCCCGAGAACTCACGGGTCGGGCGCAGTCGACTCGTATTCGTACGGTTCGTCACCCACCTCGATCCTGATATCGCCGCCGATATCTCCGCCGTCTGACTCGCCACCAATGTCGCCCAACAGTCCTCAACTCGGATGTAACTCGGTGAGTGAACTCGTCGCTTCGATGCGGAACTTTAAGCTTGCTAAGATGAAAATGAGTGCTCAGCCTGCATGGGGCCCACAAATGGGATCTGGATTTGGTTCTTCTCCACGCGGGTCTGCGCTCCGACCCGCGTTTTGTAGCCTTCCTTCGACTCCGACTCGGACCTCGGGTCGGGCTGGACCGGGAGCGGTTGATCTTTGGGACCACTCTTGCGAGGAAGAGCCGGCAATGGAGAGGGTGGAGTCCGGGAGGGACCTCCGAGCGAGAATGTATGCGAGGCTGAGTAAGGAAAACTCGATGGGCAGAGTCGGCCGAGCGGACTCGGGCATGCCAGCTCCTGATGTGGGCTGGGTTTCGGAGCTAGTGAGTGAGTGAGTGAATGAAACCCGAGTGCTGTGTGAACTCGTTTGTGGATCGCGTTCCGTTTTGATTCATTTTTTTGGCTGATGCGTTAAATATCGGTGGCCTTCTGATTCTTCTGACCTTTTGTGAATAGAGTTTAATTTTGAAACTCTTGTAAATAGTTGATGTGATGAACTGTGAAGGAAGGAAGGAGATTTTCCAAAGTCCCGTTTTGCAATTTGTACAGATAAAAAAAAAAAAGAAGAATTTCTTGAGGCTGCTGGGGATTTGGGTAGCTGTTGTTTACTTTCTTTGATCAATGTCTATGAATTGTAATTTTCTTTTTTGCATCTTCTGTCAAATTTTCTCGGATAATCGTATCTGTAAGTTCATTTTCATGGCTTAATTAATGTAAATTTAATTTCCTCAATTTTCCTTTTCCCCATTTCTGCAATTGAGTTGGGGTTTTCTTTTTCTCATAATTAATGTCTTAGACATATAAGAAAATGTTGTTTTTTAATCTGGGTAGCCAACATTATGATGAAAAAAGTTGTGTTTTGTCTTCAAGCTTCAGTCTGAAGCTTTGGATTCTCAGAGCATCTCATATGAATGAATTATGAAATTTAGTTGCTATTTTTATTGTCTTATTCATTCCGTCTTGCACCTTCGAGTCTCTTCTTAGATTAATTTAGACTATCGATTGTCTCAATTTAGACTATCGATTGTCTCTCTTTCCGAACATTAGATTAGAACATTAGATTAATTTAGACTATAGTTTGTCTTATTGACTCTCTTTCCGAACATTAGATTAGAACATTAGATTAATTTAGACTATAGTTTGTCTTATTGAAATGAAGTCTGTGACCTAATTGACTCTGTGGGTTTCCAAGCAGATAGAATTCATTGATGCTTTAGCTTTGATCAAAAGCTTGATTTCCAAGCTTATTATAAAGAATGAAGCAACAGAAAATTATAATTTATTTAATAAAGTATCCCGTAAAAAGATTATTAATTTAGAGCTATGTATGGAATATGGATTCAGAAAATGATTAAACCTGTGGAAAAGAATCATTGTAATTTAAACCCACCACCCTCTATAAACAATTATATCTGGTTTTCATGTACACTGCGATTGGATTCCTGACGTGGCTTGTGGAGCTGATAAGCCCGTCCTTATCCATTGGAAATCTTTTAATTTATCCACTTTGTGCCACCAGTTGTGCTTTGACTATTCTTTCGTGGATTTTATCTGCGAGATAATGTCTTTGATGTGAAGGTTTTCAAAGAGAGGATATGGTCAAGGAGGCACCATTTGCTTATGTTACAACTTACACATCAAATTAATCTCTTCTGATGATCTCTTATGATGATGATCATTTTTAGTGTTTTTTATTTGCATTCTTTTGTATAAATCATACAAAAATTTACGCACGTTGTCAATTTATTTTAAATTGCATATTCGAATAAACTTTTACATGATAAGAGGTAAGATAATCAACGTATCTTATTCAACGGCCACACTTGTTCCTACTTAACCTAATCTTAATCGTACAAAGTTACAATAACTAATGTCTATACAATCAATTAAGTTTGAAAGTGATGGTTTAGAGAAGCACATCCGTGTAAATAATTGTTTTATGTAGCAATCAAAATCATCAGTTCTGTTTCTGATTAATATATCTCATTGAAAGTAAGAAAAGTGCATTGAAATGCATATTAGAGCTCTTAGGTTTAGGAGATAATATAATGACACGCGATATAATTTTTTTATGTGTCGTTGTGTTATTGGCCGGGATAGTAAAACAGTGTTATTATGTTACAATAAAGTTTTTTTTTTTTTCTTTCAAGTTTAAATCCTCATGGGCATTTTAGTTGTGTAATTTGTGTGTGTAAAAAAATCCCCTCTCTTGAGATTGAGATTGGGTTTAAATGAATAGAAGGATTAAATAAAACAAAAGAAAAAGGGAACTGAATGATTTAAAAGAATGAAAAAGGGAGACAAAGCGGACGGTGGTTCCAAGGGTTTCGTTGATTTTTGCAGTGGCATGGCAACTTTACTTATTGAGTGGGAAGGATCCTGTAGTGGCGTGCTCATCAAAACTGTTTGAGTTGGTGGGTCTTACTCTTATTTATATATATATATATTACCATCAAATCAAAACAAAAGCTTCAATCACAAAATCCCTTGAAGAGTGTGTTATTGGGCTATGTTTGGTTACATGTAATTCCATCTCCAAAACCCAGGACAAGGACTTGAACCAATTCCAAATATCTTACCTTTCCATACCTACCTTTCCATCAGTTGTCTAAAGATTTATAGGTTTCATAGTTTATATATATTTGCAAGAACTTATGATTTTAGAGGATAATGCTTTCTTGTTAGACTTACGTTATTAATTTGTCAAATTGAATTTGAACCATACATTGCAATAAAAGTCAATCGGATAAATCTCTATTTATCTCCCGACAAGAAAATATTTATTATACTTAAAAAAATGTGTATAGCCATGCAATGCAAGCTTGAATAGATTGTGAGACATTGACTTGGTAATGAAGGGACCCAAGTATATTTTTTTTCCAACGGACAAAACATTGTCGCGATCGTGCTAATTTGATTGACAATTATATGGCAATATTTCCTCCGCTCCTTTGTGCCATCTATTCGTTGGGTGTTACGTTGTTGTTTGCTATGAGGAGGACCATATAATATTTATATATTTTGGATTGAAAATGTGGTGGTTGCACAAAAATGATGTGGACAAGTTGGGCTCTTATCCAAATCTTGTTTTTATCTTATAGAAAGAGTTTGGTAGTGTAAAAATAAATATGTCATGATTAGCTATTTTGTTTTGTTTTCTAAGTTATTAGAAAATTAATTTAGCATATTGGATTTTGTGTGCGCATCCAACAAAATAATAAGGGTAAATTAATGGAAGTTGGGCATATCAAATATTTTGTTTTATTTTATATCAGTAGTATAGGAGTAGGAGTAACTTAGGCTCAAATTCTCAATCATATTGTTCCAATCTTTTAATGTCCTCAAAACAAATATGTATACATCTAAGAGCATCCACAGTGGGGGGTGTATTTTTGGGGGTGTAAAGCCACTTTTACGTCCCTTTACACCTTCGGGGGGTGTAAATACGCTTTTTGTTCCAATGAGGGGGTGTATTTTCAGGGGTGTAAAGCCACTTTTCTCCATTTTCCTTCACCTTTTTGCAATTGGGTCCCACCTGCAAGAGATGTAAAAAAAGATGCACAATTGCATCTAAATATACATCTCCAAAGTGGTGATGTAATTATACATTCATATACACCCCCCCATTGCAGGTGATTCCGATCACAATGGGTGTATATTTAACATACACCCCCTTATACACCCCCCTTCTGTGGATGCTCTAACTAGCTAGTTTATCCACATATTTTTATACAAGTGATATTGGAGGAAGGGGAAATCAAATCGACGACCTCAATTAAGAAAGATCATTTGTTTGCTAAATACTTACACTGTATAAAAATATATCAAGCTGCAAGAAAAATCAAAGATATGTAGAGCTGTCTTCTCCTCAAATTCTGTACGTTTTTCCTTTGTGGTACCCGCACCGCACGCATCAACCCAGCCCAAGTGAACCCAATGAAGAAATTGGTCAGTTCAGCTTGTTATGTCGATTGATAAGGCCCTAAGGAGACTTGGGCTTTGAATGTATGAAATATTGCTTCAAGTAAACCAATTAAATTAACCCACGTGCACCAAAATGATGTGGTGGTGGGGTTAAAAGTGAAAAAAATGGTGAGTAAAATATAAGTAAACATTAAAAACGACTTGAGCCCGTGACATGGAATCTTTAGACTGAAAGCAGATAAAACAACAAAATACCAAAGAAGTCAAGAGGAAAGCAATGGAGATGCAGCCACACCAACTTGAAATTTATTTATTTATTTTTATGATCTTTAAAAACCCTTTTGGCTGTGAGTCTGTGACCAAAGACATCAATGCTCATCACCTTGAATTTGATGGGTTACTTTGAATAGTAAAATGCCAAAAATAGTAGAATCTCACATTGAAAAGTTCATTTGAAGCATTCACTATTGGAACTGTCTGTGTCTGAGTTCCAATTTACCATTTACTATTGCTAATTGGACACAATTTTCTCATAAGATAGTATTTAATCAAGGCAAGAGTAGGGTTTTGTTCCTCTGTGCCTCTGTGGTGACTAAGTCCCATATCTTCTGACCAGAGAGCTAGAAGAACACAACTAATTAAAGCAGTAGAATTCGACTAAAGGACATTTTGGGACCGTCAGTTTTGAACGGTTCATTCATCTTCATGAATCATGATATTACCCTACCCGATATTAAAAGTTCAAAAAAAATAAAAATAAAGTCAATACAGTTTTTGTGTGAATGTTGACTGGGTCTTTGTCTTGGAATGCAAGGAACAAGTACCAGATAAAAAGAAATTATAATTAAAGTTGAGAAATGGGGAGGTCGTACAAGTACAAGGTCAAGCCTTTTTTCATTTACTCTATTTGTTTCTTATTTTAAGGTGCCACCATCTTTATAAGCTCTCCACCAAAGCTCCTGCATTTGCTTATTTTGGAGCATCTGCGTGTCTGAACTTTCTTTCTGTCTCTGTCTCTGGTTCTAAGTCTTTCTCTCTCCCTCTCTGAAATTAGTGTTTTGGTGGTGTGTGTGTGGAAGTGAGTAATTAGCCATGGGACGCACTCCATGTTGTGACAAAGATAATGTGAAGAGAGGTCCATGGTCACCTGATGAAGACGCAACTCTCAAGAGCTACCTTGAGACTCATGGAACTGGTGGAAATTGGATCCTTTTTCCCAAAAAAGCTGGTATCTCTCTCTCTCTCTCTCTCTCACACACACACACACACACACACTCTGTGCGATACTTAGTTCTATCTTTTGACCTCACAGAATGAAAATTATGAAAAAAAGAACAAAAGGTTCTTCTTTTTTTCTTTTGCCAATTTGTTCAGTGAATCGTCCATACTAAACCCATTCATCAGTTTGACTCTGAGAATTTTTCTGGATGAGAAAAGATTGAACTTTTTTTCTTCTTCTTACAATTGTATTTTTCTGTTTTTTTTTTGGCAGGTCTTAGGAGATGTGGGAAGAGTTGCCGTTTACGTTGGCTCAATTATCTGAGGCCAGACATCAAACATGGATGCTTCACTGAAGAGGAAGACAACATTATATGTAGCCTCTACAACCAAATGGGAAGCCGGCAAGTCCATTTATCCTTATACTATACTCAATGTTTTCATGGTTTTTATATCTGCAACACTACTGGTAATTTCTAACATTTTTCCCCACTTTTTTTTAGATGGTCAGTGATAGCTTCTCAGATGCCTGGAAGAACAGATAATGATGTGAAGAACTATTGGAACACCAAATTAAAGAAGAAGCTATTTGGAGGAAAACAAAACCTCACAACAAAGAACAGCAAAGAGCCCACAAACAATGCCACTCTTCCTGGCTCAGCAGCCTCACCGGCCCTGCCTTGTGTCCCAAAAGCTGAACCCCAAGACTCTGCCTTTTCAACATTCCAAACCCAAATTCCAGCCACATTGCACATGTTAACTGATGTTAATTCTGGACTGAATGCCTACCACCAAACCTGGACCTTAAACTCACCAGATCAATTATACAGCTCCAAGGTCATGGCTTTTTCAGATTTTGGTGCAAGTTCAAAGAAAAGTTACAATACTGTTTCATTATCTCAGGATGGCTCAAACATTTCAGACTCTTCTTCAATAGCTGCTGTTGACAAGTGTGCCTCACTACCTGGAAATGGTTCCCTTGATGATTCTGGGATGTTTACGGATTTCGGTCTGCCTTATGATGTGAATTATGCCATGTGCTTTGGAGAAACAACCAGTGAATTTGGCCCAGCTAGCTGTACAAATTTTGGTGATTTCTTTTCAAGCTCATATTGAGGCACAAAACAAGGACTGAATCAAAGGGTTCTCAACCAACTGTGAAAAAACAAAAAGCTTGGGGAAAAGAAACAAAAGCAAATGCTTAGAATTGGCAAAGGGAATGGGGGAAGTAAATATTAGCTAGAAAAAAGGATGTTCTTTTTTTGTTCCCCCTTTGTTTTAATTTCTTTTTCACTTATTCTAGTTATATTCAGTCTCAGTTGGGCCTCTGCTTCTGTTCATAGAGGAGGAGAAAATGTGATGTAAATCAAATTTTTAAGCAATGACTAGTAGATGAACATGTATGGAACCCTTCCTCTTTCTCTCTGTTTGTTTTGTTTGTCTGTGTATAAAGCTTTCAACTTTCACAGGCATTCCCATTGTTGGTTCTCAGAAATTTGGTTAATTAATTTACTCTGTCTTTAAGGTACAATGGCAAAAAGAATCAGTGTTGGGGGGGTTGGATGGCCTCAGCATGTTTGCCTGTTTCTTTATATGCCAGCGGTCATGAAAGTTGTGTGGGGGTGTGGCCAATTCAAAGTTGATCATGATCCCAAATGTCCCTCTCAAAAAATAACCATAAAAGATACTCTGCCCTGCTTTTGATATTTTACTCTGTCATAACATACATCATCTCTGCAACTTCAGGACTTGAAGTGGTAAAATCAAAGGTTATGTTTGAAGAAATCAATTTTTATATGAAAACAAAGTTGGGAAAAAGTTGGAAGGGACTTGTAGCTCAAGTCAGGAGCAGTCGCCTCTACACTTGAGGTCATGTTGTCCAATCCCCCTCTCCATTATCGCTTAGATATTTTCATCTCATGTAGCAATGTGAATACACATGTGCATACATTACCCCATAGAAACTTATAATTTTTTTTTCCTCTCTTTTTATGTGTATTGAGAAGCCATCCTTTTTTGGAAAAAACGTGTTCTGACTCCATATGGTTTAAATTATTCATGCAGTGTGCCTAAGGTTAAATGTCACTGTTTGAGAGCTGTGATTCAAAATTAAAACATTAAACTTATCCATGGATCGTTTTCATTGTTCATTGTACGGTCAAGTACCCTGTCCATTCACGAATTGAGAGGACATAATTATTTTTTAGTTTCCCGTACAATTTATTGGTGAAGAGAAGACTTATTCGTGTCAAGGCTAAGCTTATAATTAAGCCTCACTAATCACTGCCATTATTAAGTTCTTAAGCATTGCTTAATCATTATTGTTTATTTTGGAAACCCAATTTAAATAAAACATTGTTAGTCTTAGTCATCATCTTAAAATAAGCTACCAAACATTGTTAGGTCACTTGCTATAAGCTACCAAACATTGCATATGCTCCATCTATGCGAATTGCCCCAATTAGGGATTGTTTGAAAAACATCGAAGCTATCCAGGGCTGGGAATCTGGTTTTGAAGTTTTCTTAATTATGGGATATATTGCATTTACAGAAAGGTTTAAAACAGATGGGGTTCACATTTTGTTCTCTCTCTCTTTTATCTTATGCTTGCTTTCACATTGAACTTCAAAGGTTGCACCATAATGAATGTTCTTTATCTGTTTCTTGGTGGCATTTTATGTGTGGATGAATATTCCTTCTCCAAATGAACTTTTTTGAGGATATTTTTTATTGAGAGGGGCGATAACATACTAAACTCACACACACTACACGGATGATAGGACTCGAACCCAGAATTTTTCTTGAGGAACAATTGCTCCAAACTACTACACTAGTGGGTTCTTTGCTTCTTCAAATGAACTTGAGAAGAAAGCATAAATCCCATATCAGAAATCAGAAAAGACAATGTGTAAGAGCCCCTTGTTTTCACGATAGAGGTTCCTCTTCTCCATTGGCTATTTCAGAAAGTCCAAATTCATGAAATTTAGCTGTTAAGAGAAATCAATAAGGAAAAAGAAAGGAAAAAAAACAAACCAAGTGAAGAATCTTGCAATTAGTCTGATGTGATTAAGAAATCACACCCCATTTATGCCTTACAATCATCAGCAAGTGAAGAACTTAAGATGGGACATCTCTTTCAGACTTTTCTTTATGGAAGACAGAGTTATTCCAAGTCAAAGAAAAAGATAACCTCAACTTTGTTGCCTCTCTAAAAGTAAAAATTAAAATTATGAAACTCTTTGAAACACCAGAGCAAAAACATACAGGTTCTTGTTTTTCTTGCGTGTTCATATGATGATGCACTTATGGTCCCCCCCCCCAAACTTGTTTTGTTCTGTTTATATTTAAGTAGAGAGTCTTTGTCAAATTGCAAGCATGGTTCACACCCACCGCATACATGCTTTAATGTTTTGTTCATTCTTCTCTTAGACATTGAATCCTTCAAATTATGGTGTGTCGTTTTGAATATTTTTCACGCACGTTGCTCAGTCAACGGATCGATATTATGTATGGCGAGTAATAATATATTTCCATTGCCCTCATGTAATTGATGTGATGCGCGTGTTGAGATTTTCTTAGAATCATTCTGTGAGCTATAGCCAATTTTGCAGGTCATCGATTAGCTCGAAATCTTAGCTTAATGATTCCAAAATTGTGATCAAGCATAGAGTTTATGTTTAACTTGGTAAAATCATAATAAGATTTCGATAGTGATAAAAGAAAAAAAAAATTGAATATAAGTTCCCAGTATTAGTTGTACAAAGAAGCCTAATATTTGACCCATTATATTACAGAGTACTAAAAACAGTTTAAACAACTTATTATTTTGTATACATACAGACCATCAAATGCAGTATTAAAAGTCACAAGTCAGTCTGGAGAGTCCGAGAGATTCGCATCATCCTCCATAATTCAAGTTTTATTAATCTTCTCCTTATATATATGTTAACAACTGCAAACACAGCAACAAAACCCATCAGATCATATGAAGTAACATAAATGCTTTCAGAAACATAACTTTGATTCAATGACAATTTAAATCTTAATCCAACAGAAGCTGAATTCTTATTTAAGTTCTACGACAATGTAAATCTTATTACGTGCATCACCCCGCTTGAGTGAAGGATTCCATTGTCAAGATAAATTACCAACCTGATACATATAAGTAACCTCTTAAAGTGCCATCTCTGCCTGTAATGCAGCAAGCTCATCCTCCTCACGGTTGTTCCTCTGAGGAGCTGGTTGGGTTGGTTGCCTGCCTACCGGGGCATTTACGTGTACTGCAGCGGCGGGAGCAGTTGTGGCTGGCTGGAAAAGCTCCTCCTCCAATTCAGCTCCTTCCAGTTCTTCAAGCTCTGCTTCCAATTCATCCTGCAGAAACAAAGTTGCATAATTTGAACCCAATATAGTGGAAAATAAAGCATTGAATGAATGAACTAAGAACTTGCAAAGATCATACTTCATCAAAATCAGCTGCTGCACCAATAGGTGCTGACAATGCCTCCTGAATCTGCTTCATGCTTTCAGTTTGGTCATTGATCTCATCCATTGTTTTCTCCAAATCATCAATTTTCCTGTTAAAAAAAGGCCAAAGTTGAGATGTACTATTCAGAACAGAAGGATATGGAATGCTTCCTTTGAAAGATCATCCAAAGTGCTTTGAGAGTAACTTTAAGACTGACTTTGCAGAGGATGCTATAGTTCATTTGAATTTAAATTTCTTTCATTGTTATGGCAATTATGGCCATGGAATCTATAAATTCTACGGAATGCAGTTTAAATGCAACTTACGTGGCCTTGTTCATGGCCTTCATCACAGATGTTCCACTTCTCAATGCATCAACAGTTTCCGTTGTGGCGTTTGCACCTTCCAGCATTATCATCTAAAACCCCAATTCAAAATATGTCTTCATGATAAACTCTCAACAAATGAAACTTCACTAAAATTTACAACAGTACCTACCTGATCATGAATGCGCAATTGGAAATTTCCAAGCTGCTCAATTTGTTGTTCGTAAAGCCTTTTCCTCTTTAAACATTTTATTGCCGCTGTATAAAAAACAAGGATAAGGTATACAATTTGATTCTAATTGCGGAAAAAAAAAAGGTTTGCTTTCAAAACCTACATAATTTACTTGCTTACGGGTTCAGATTTAAACAGGTAATTAATAACTCCATTGTTTTCTCTAGTGTTTTACATGTCCTTCCACCACAAATGGCAAACCATGCAACAGAATTGAACACAGAACAGCCTAGCATCATTCTTAAAAACCCAACAAAATCAAAAAGAAGGGAAAAAAAGAGTTCTTTCCGGATCCTATACAAAACATATATTTATATGATATAATTTCATAAAAAAATTAAGACAGAGAAAAAACTAAATAAACGACATGTAGCCTGTGGGGGGTCTTACCAGTTCGGTTTCGTGCTTGAGTAAATTGCTTAGCCTTCTCAACCTCCGCAGCTGCCTTCTTTACAAGAACTTTCTCCTTTTTCTCTAGCATCTCAAGTGTCTGCACAATCCCAAAAAACAATACTTTTAGCAGAAAAACAAAAACCCATATAACTATAATCACAACACAAAATTCAGACTCGTAAAATTTGCAAAAAATTCCAGCACAACCCTGAGAACACCTACAAACCCAAAATCATACATCGTTTAATTTGTGTATAGTTGGCAGGGCATTGGGTTCCTGCTTTGCTTTCCCAAACACTCGCTTAAACATTTTTGCTCTGATTTGTTTTCCAGACAAGCAAAACAATATCTTTTAAGACCCTGCAACCAAATCAAACAAGTTGATCAGTGACTTTGACCCATCTGATTGAACAAAGCAACGGTCAACATAAATGAAGCTAAACAATTTAAATATAAAAAAAAAGAACAAAAAAAACGGACTGACAATATTGAAACCGCGTTCAGAGTTTTGCAGGGTGATCGGTCACGAAGGTTGGACTGGTTTAAGAGTAAAAGCAGACAAGGAATGGTAGTTTTTTTTAGGTACCAGAAATAACTTAACCAGACAAAAGAGGGAGACATACATCACACAGGCTGTGAGGTAATTTACTATGACAGACGAATAATCAGCGGGATTACGATGATGGGATTTGTTCGTTGTATGAAGAAATGAACCAGACGGTTAATTAGGAATTGGAGTTGATGAACCGGCACGCGAAGGCCGAGCGGTCTTAAGAAAACCCAGGCCCCATATATTTCTAGGGTTGGGCTTATTGGGCCGACTAGTAGATCCAATTCACAAATTTCATGAGTTTTTCAGTAATCCTAATTTTGGGAAAATAAAAAAAAATGGTGATTTATGGAAGACCACAATCTCACACTGCGAGCAACCCTTAAAGCCCAAAATGAAAAAAAAAAAAAAAACACACATTACCAAGAATTAACGTGGTTCGACAAAATTTTATTTACATCCTTACAGAGTTTTTGAACTAAAAATTTATGCGATTCGGCAAAATTTTATTTATGTCGTCAAAGAATTTTGGCTTTTAACCTCAAAGCCGAGCATGTATACAATTGAATAAAACCCTTTCACAAACTTATTATACCTCGTTTGGTTCTCAGCATCAACTTTTTTGTGTGATTTTAAATGCCCAGAATTGAGGTGGATTTTATAACCTCACCTAAGTCCTATTGAAATAAGGAAAACTTGCTAAATTGAGAAACCAATTTTAACAAGGTAGTTTAAAATAAGTTGCCCAATCCAAAGTTAAGAAGCTTCTAGTGTACATTCATAATTTCTGAGTGTCAATAAAATTTCTTAACGAAACAAAAAATTTAAGTAACAAAAACGACAAATTATTATTATTTTTGGGTGAACAAAAAAAAGCCCATATTTTAACTCAAACTGTGAACAACAGTATATGATTGCGAGCCGCGCTGGCTTTACCGGTTTAACCCTCAATTTCTTTGTAACTGCAAAATATGACGGACAGTATATGAGATTTAAAACCACAAACGAGACCACCTGATTACGTCTCTCTCTCTCTCTCTCTCTCTCTCTCTCTATCCTCTGCGACGCACGCCAAGATCTGCAATCCTTTCCTTTCTGGTTTCGACTCAAACGTGCTTCTTCTTCCTTTATAGTCTTGTAAAACTTCATACATTGACTTCAAATTTCGCGGTTCCATCGGATGCGTCGCAATATTTGTCTGTTCCAAACTGATCACGAATTTCCGAATTTTTTTTTGATTATTTCAGATTCTGCAGATTCGTCATGGATTTCATGAAGGTCTTCGATCAAACTGTCCGAGAAATGTCAGCTTCCGCCCTTGCCATTTTCGATTTACGCAATTTTTCATTTTTATCAGCTGTTAATTTAATTTAATTGTCTTAATGTGCAGAAAGAGGGAGGTGAATCTGAAGGTCTTGAAGGTTCCGGAGATGGAACAGAAGGTAAAACACCAAATAGAGTTTAATTCACTTCGGTTACGTTTAATTTCTTCGAATTTTTCATTGGAATTTTCATTTTGTGATTAAAATTGTAGATCTGAACTCGAATTATTGTATTCATGGTGCAACTAGTGCCCTTTCTGTTTATGTTCAATGATTGTTGTACCATTGTGCATTTTGCAAGCATACATTCTATCTTTTAAGATACATTTAGACAGAAATAACGATATTCTGGACTTAGTTTTGGTCTTTTAGCTTTGAGAGGTTGGTGGAAAAAGTTTTCTCCAATTAAGAAATCCCTGCGTCAAATTTGTATTTTAGCTTAAGTAGCTGATACGTTTTGTTTTTTTCTCGTTTTCTAGGGGTAAACTGTGGATGATATGAATATCAGCTATTTCTCAATTTGTGATTTTTATTTTTTAGCTCACGCAAATTTGTTTCATTACTGATATGCTATAGGTATTGGATGCAACGGATAATGAACCTTGGGGTCCTCATGGATCTGCATTGGCAGAGATCGCACAGGCCACAAAAAAATTGTAATTTTCAACTCCATTTATCTGTTTTTTTTCCCTTGTTTAATCCTCCCTGCAATACTAATTTCAGAATCAGAAAGAACATGGCTTGCTGTACTTACCCGGACTTGCTGACTTTTGTTATCTTTCAGTTCGGAATGTCAGATGGTTATGAATGTTTTGTGGACAAGATTGACTGAGACAGGAAAAGAATGGCGTTATGTCTATAAGGTAAGAATTCAGTTAATATTGTTCAAATATGGTGCTTACAGAGGTTTTTAGTGTATTATAACTTCATAGAATCATGTGCCTATTTATGCCCTCAACATTTGAAATCATTTCTGTATTAGGCATTGGCTGTTATAGAATATTTGGTGTCACATGGATCTGAACGTGCTGTGGATGACATTATAGAACATACTTTCCAAATCTCAGTAAGGACTATTTCTATTATCCTGATTTTTTTTGGTGGATATGAAGTTAAGAATACGGTTGAGTGTACTGAAACCTCTTTATTCCTTGTTTTTTTGGTGGTGAAGGCTCTCACAAGTTTTGAATATGTTGAGCCAAATGGGAAGGATTTGGGAATAAATGTGAGGAAGAAGGCGGAAACCATTGTGGCTCTTTTAAATAACAAAGACAAAATACAAGAAGTTAGAAATAAAGCTGCTGCGAATCGTGACAAGTAAGTTAATTTTTCTGGGACTAAATTTTCAAGTTTACTTGAACTTCTCTAAATCTTTTGATTAGTTTTCATCTTATAAACTATTAGTACGTTGCCAACTTTAGGTACTTTGGACTTTCATCTACTGGGATAACATATAAGTCAGGTTCAGCAACTTCAGCCTCGTTTAGTAGTAGCAGCTATCAGAGTAGCGAACGCTATGGAGGTCTAACTGGTACTGGAGCTGGTGATAGGTTCAAGGATAGCTATAGAGACAGGGATCGACATGAAGAAGACAAGATTGAGAAGGACAGCTCTAGCAGGTCACATCGAGAGAGCTCTTCAAAGAAGGCCTCAGCACGCTATGGCAGCAGGTACTTAATCATTACTGTTCATGATAGGTCAAACAATTGTGCCTATATGCTGAGAAATGTTGACTAACACTGGATAAGGCTCTTCTGAGATTCAGAACTAGAGGGAAAGATGTGGGAATAGTTACGATTTTTATTACTAATGACCAATTTCGACTGCAGCTCTCTCTCTCTCTCTCTCTCACGCACACACACCTTGCACAGATGTATACAGAGAGACTGTGGCACATATATGTTTCTTTTTGATTTTGTTTTTATTAACTTCCGAATGTTTTTCTTGCAGGAAGGATCACGATAATATACCATCCAGTGTGTCAAAGTCATCAAATAAATCAAATGACTCTGATAAGTACAGTTCAGTTCATAGTCAAAGCGCAAATGTTCCTGATGATGATGATGATGATGATGATGATTTTGATCCACGAGGGACTTCTGCTGCTAGTAAGTATACTAACTCTGGTACAGTTGTTAATTTAGTGTTAGTTAAAAAGAAGTTTTGCAGGGCAGACATTGGCAAATGTTGCTTCATGTTTACCATCTACTATGTGTCTCGTAGCTACAATCAATTTGATGCCCTTTGGCTCTTTGATTTTTTATCACAAGTGGTGTCGTGAAGGCATTGAGGATGCTTTTCGAGATTGTTTGATTTGTTAAACATAGTGATATTTTGAATATTTGCATGTGCTATAGGATGTACTACATATTTAGTTGATTTCTATGGTAGTTGTTCAAACATATGCGTTTATATGAATATCACTAGTTACATTGAACACACTATTTTTTGATGTTATTTTTCCCTACTTTTTCTTCTATCCTATGCAGTGACGTTTAATGGAGTAATCTTTTAGTGCATTGATTATTGAAATACTGTTCTTGGTTTTTTAAATAATATGTATGATTCCTGGGATATAATTGAACATTTCATTTTGCCCTATATTATTTCAACAGAGGCTGCTGTTGCAAGCTCAAACCAAGTGGATCTGTTTGGACAAAGTTTGATGGACGACTTCATAGATGCTCCAACATCTGTTCCTGCAGAAAAGCCTGGGATTAACAGCGGTTCATCAGAGGTTGATCTATTTGCCGATGCAACTTTTGTGTCAGCACCACCCCAGGCAGAGACTGGAGCATTTGCAGACTCAACTTTTGTATCAGCACCACCCCAGGCAGCAAATGGAGCAAGTTCTCAAACTCAGGTCAGACGCAGTTACATCTCAATTTTGGCACATAGCTCATGTACACCAATTCACAATTGAGGTAGCTTTTTCAGTGTGCTTGCTGCTTAGCCAGTCATAGATTTTGGTTGTGATGTTTGTCATTAAATGCCAAACAATAACAAAGAGGTGTATGAGTAAAGCGTACCCTGGTTACAGGGGGCAGAATTTAATTTATGCAACTTTCGAACATGTAGAAAATATTTTAGTTGTGATTTTGGAATTTTAACAAGCAACTGAGTTTAGGAGTTTCCATTTTAAGTTTTATTTTAATATTACTTTTGTTCCTCATACAGGGTTTAAAGTTCTGGGCTAACAATCTTCTTTTCTAACTAATTATACAGAATGGTGTTGATCTATTTGCTTCTCAACCAACCATTTCTCCATCGGCTTCTTCAACAGTAGATCTTTTTTCCGCCCCTGATCCAGTTATGCAGCCAGAAACCAAGTCTACAAATGCTGCCCCAACAAACACCAACATTGTTGATCCCTTCGCCACTGTTCCACTTCACAATTTTGGTGAATCTGATATTTTTGGGGCGTTCACCTCTCAGTCTGATTCAACATCTACAGAACCTTCCCAAAGTTCTGTCAATGATGGCAGCGACACTAATTTGGGTAAAAAATCTTCAGCAGACCTGAAGGGTCCAACTAAGAAGGATTTCCAGGTGAAATCTGGCATTTGGGCCGACTCACTTAGCCGTGGACTAATTGATCTTAATATATCTGCTCGTAAGTTCAACCATTTCAACTAGCATTTTGCCTTTCATGAGCATTATTTATATGTGTGTACATGAAAGTAAATGTTGCTTAATGTTCAAGGTGTGAGTTGAGATTTAGAAAAATTGTCCGGGTGATGTATGTCTAAATAATTGTTTGAGCAGAGATTATGTATATTGACATTTTGAATCACATGTTTAGGATGCTTTTGTAATCCCCTCTTCACTTCATGTACTTGCAGCCAAGAAGGTAAATCTGGCGGATGTAGGGATTGTGGGTGGATTGACTGATGGATCAGATGAAAGGGAGAAAGGGCCCCCAACTTCGTATTACATGGGTAGAGCAATGGGTTCCGGGACTGGTCTTGGAAAATCTGGGTTCCCATCATCGCCAGGAATGGGAGGCAATGACATCTTCTCAAGTCTCAGTGGCGGCGGCGGCCAACAATACCAATACGGTGGTTTCCAAAAGTAATTTTGTTATTTCCGTCATTTTTCTCGTCTACATATTCTTTTGCCTACTCGGCCAAAATATTGAAGAGAAAGTCCCGTCTTTTGGTGTGCTTAGTTTGTTCATACATCCGTCAATGGATATTGTGGTATTGAGGATTGTATTGATCGTGAGTGAAGATGATTGCGACACTTTTTATATATAAATTCCAGTGGATTGCAAACAGCTTCGTGAAAATTATTCTAGATATCAATAGGTTACTATGATTTTATTTGTATATTAAACGTTTAATTTTGCCCGTGTCTCAGCCACGACAGATTATTATTATTATTTTTACTTTGTCCTTTTGTTTGACAATTATTTAATTTATTTGCACAACAGAATGTCGTTTCATAAACAGAACAATTTGAATAGATGACGGGTTCTGTTCGGTGTGCAGAACAAAGTGATATTTAGAAACCGAAAGAAAAGAAAAAGAGCACGGAAAGAAGAAAAGGAAAAGATGACCCAATTTCTTAGAATTCTTTTATTTATTTATTTATAAAGAAAGGGGTGAAGACGACAACATGATATGCTTCTAGTAGTACACGTCCATCATCTTCCCCCTCAACATGGCTTCTGCTTTCCTCACTTGCTTCACTGGTCCTATGATGAACACCTACATCAAAACCAAATAAAAATTACAAAAGAATTTAAAAGTTTTCCAAATTCCAGTCGTTTTTTGCTTTGATGATGAAATCATATAAGCAAAGGTCTGAATTTGAATATGAACTCAAATAATTTAAAAAACAACTTGGATTAATTTTACGCCTACTTTGAAACTGGTATATAAATGCAATGGACCGACCTTATCGGGTGGGCCCTTATCACCTCCAATGAGAATTTCCGCACTGTAAAATTGTACCATTGAAGTAATAATAAGTGGGGAGCGATGGAGAGAAAAATGGAGCACAAGTTACCGAAACATGCAGAGTTAGAGATAGAATGGTACTTGCAAGATTCCTTTATTGACAAAATGGAAGCTCCTCTTCTCCCGATAACACGTCCCATCTTTCCTGGAGGAACATCAAGCACTGAAAGGATTTCTTCCTCCGGAGCATTGCCATCCACTATTAGGTTATCTGCTAGGAGAAATAACATCTGAATTAGTATTCAAGATTTTTTGAAACGCAATTAGTATTCAATTAAATGTACACTCTAAAGTGCTTTGCTGCACATTCCAACAAAGACCGTGTGCTGTCAAGTACATTAGGGAAACACTATGGTCTAATGTCATACATAAAACGGTATCCGTAGTAAGTTTAGGAGGCTAGAGATTCTACTAATGGATGACAAGCACACAATTCTATCAAAAATTAGCAATGAGGACATTAATGGATGACATGCACATAATGCTTAGTGGCAGAATTAATTGGAGCCGAACATCAGCCTCAGACGTAATAACTTTAAGCTTGTATTCATATGAGACCGTATTTATATGAATGCAAAACATTTCATCTCATTTTGAAGTCTTAGTATAGTTGTGAAGGAGGATTCAATACCTGGAATAGGGGGGAGAGGTGGCCAGTCAGCAAAATTGTTGTCGTTGATGCAAAAACATCTGCAATAGAGAGCACCTCGAACTGCAAGATACCATAATGATTGTTGATTCAATTTCTCCATCATCTTGTAATAGATATAAAGAAGAAAGCGGACATCATCTGCAGCTGCACGGACCATCTGTTCAGATAAAGGTCTGTATGTCCAAAAGTTGGGGTCCTGTACAGTACATATAAAATAAATGTCATTTGACAGAAGATCCTAGTCCAAAACAATACTGTGGCTGCACTGGTAAAACTACAGGTCTAGAAGCAAATTTATCTAAAGCCCTTTGCTAGGTGTAAAGCAAATATGAATCAACAAAATAGACAAATTTAAGTTATAAGGTTAATGCTCTGTTGATAACCTCAAGTTTAAAACCACTGTAGAGTGATTCTAAGCCTATTGTTCGTCAGACTGTAATCTCATTATCATATTCCAGTCACCACACCGACTTAAACCTTCAATATATTTTATTAGAAATCTAGTATAGTATCAGATAACAATAAGAAGACTAGTAACAAACTAAGTTATATGGAAAATCTAAACATAGAGAATAAGAAAATGGAAAAAATCCAGAACAATTCTTAGGATGTTGACACTAACCTGCCTAAGGAGGAATCGAACTTCTTCCTTCTCAAGATAAGATATTCCTGCATTCAAACTCTTACAGTGAAAACTGAAGCCATATGGGAAGATCAAAACTTAATAATCCAATGCACCATGCCCTCATGTCTATTTTTCTTTTGTCATTCAGAAAACTTCTGGTATGGAATAAGCTAACATAAAATACTTGGAGGCGGTACTTCAAGAATGATCTTTCAAATAAATTCCCCGTTAAGATTAATTCGAAACTCTTAGAAAAATGAAGGCATCATTTAATTTCATAAAATCAATGTAATCCAAAAGCATAATCAAATATGATCAGAAACAGAAACTTCAAATGGATACCACGAAATATATAATACCACAGTAGCGTGGATCAGCAAGGAGGCCCACAAATGATATATAATCATCCAGCAATCTTTTCCTCCCTTCTTGTTCCTCTATCAACGAATAGGCAATCTGAATACCAAAAGGGAAATTTCAAATCACTTATAAGAGTATTTTCTCCATCTCAATTATATTACTTCTCTAACTACCATAATACGTTTCTCTTAAAAAAACAATCCATTGAAAAGTTAAAGCCAGTGATAAAGGATGCTCACCTGAGTATCTACAACATTGTTTAACTTGATGCCAAACTGAAAATACAAGGCCTATAAAATAGGACAAAATTCAATCATGGGAATAAAATGTCATATTACAAGAAGGTACATGATGGGATGCAAATAAAACCAATCAGAGACCTCGCTATCTCGTTTGCAGTCGTGAATAACTTTGGTGATGTAGCTAGACTCAAGTGCAGGCTTACAGGCTTGGATAAGCACAGCCCCTCCCTGAATGGCATCAACCAGATATACAGCATCTGGAAATGCAAGCTGACAGAAAGAAAACACATCATTTTATTAGAAAACAAGAACCAGAACCAGGGATATGAGTAGCAGAAAATTCACAATAAAGAAGACCTAAAGATAGCTCTCGTTATTTTCTTTAGCTGCATGGGAATACAAGCAAAGAGCTGAAATTCAATCAGAAACCAATAAACAACCAATTTGGGATGCAAATAACTGCTTTTCTTTTTTATTAATTCTTTTGTTTGTGGTAGTTTAGTAGCAACCCATATGTCCTTGTTTGGATTAGGCACACATCTACTAAATGAGGTTGATTGGTACTAAATTTGAAGTCTTAACAAAAAAAAAACAAAAAAAAAAACTAAATTTGAAGTGGAACAAATATTCATAAGAGTACAGAGTAAGTATAACTCTACATACCTGCATGATACAGAGTGTTCCATGACGGCACAAGTCAACTCCCTCACAATCAAAGCCAATTACCAATTGCCTTTCAGCTGATGGCTCCAGGAACTCGGCAGGAAGCTGAGATGCATGAGTGACTACATGAATAGGAACCAGCGGCAACTGGGGTTCATAATTTAGGGGTTTCTCACCTGCAATTCAAACAAAATAGCTCAAATTTACAGGTTAATGCTAGCTCCAGAAAATTAAAGAAAAAAAAAATGTTCAAATTCATAAACCCACTTCAAAATCATTTGGGGTCACGCATATATGGAAATCGATCATCAAAGATTCAACATTTTGCACATACTTTTTTCTTTCTCACATTTTTCCCAGCAAGCAAATGAGCAAACCCGAAGGAAACATAAAATCGAAGGCACAAGAAACTTGTAATAAAAATGAAAACTTTCGTGAATTGGATCGGATTGAAAGGACCCACCTGGGTCAGGCGATAGAGGAAGGTGTGTCTGATATGGAGGAGGTAAAGAGGCCATGTGATCGGACCATCCACGCCAATCTAATTTTGCCTCTGAAACCAACTATCCCTGGTTCTCTCTCCACTTCACCAAATATTATGTCCATTTCTTTTATTATATTTTTATTTTTAGTTTGAGAGAACCGACAGCCCGTGGGGGTAACCCGACCCGATTTAATTTTCAACAAACCAATTTAGAAAAATTGAAACTTTTTTTGGTTTGACCAAGAAAAATGAATACTTCTATACTTGCAGTGGAAGTGGGCCACATTCCCCCTAACCCAAAACTAGTCTAAAGTGATATATTTTCTATATTCTATGCTACCATTTTGTGATCTTGCCCATGTTATCTGAGAAAATCATGTGGGGTTTAATGTTTATAAAAGGCAAAAGTATTGGGTTTAATGCTTATGGAATCAGATAAAAATAGTTTTGGTTGTGTGTGACGACTGCAGATTTTCCCGAATCAAACTTTCTGTGTTGCTTGTCAAGCTGTTCACCATTTAGATCCCACTCTCCCAAAAAGTTACTAACACGTGTCCTTATGTTCCAGCTACACGTAGGATCAAAAAGTGCAAAACTGACCCGAATGGCCAATCTTGAGGGCAAAATAGAGATGATCACAAAATAGAAAAACAAAAGAGTGAAAGAGTATATAAGAGTAAGATAAATGATACCGTCAGTCGTATATGCACTGTGCACGTGTCTCGTTAGACATTAATGAATTATGAGATTCATTTTATCGATTACTTATAATCATACGTCCGCATAAATAAAAAGACTTATAATCATGCACATACATCACTTACTCGAATGTAACTAATACGCGACCGAGATAAAGAATATGAATATGAGACCCTTATCAGAATTGAGAATAAAATACCATAGGTAGTTGGGTTTTTACGGTGTATATTCAATTTTCCTATGATCTCAACTAAAATGGCCTCATCCGTCCTGTTGAGTTGAATTATGTTCAGATAAAGTAGTTGAAAAAAGAGTAAATCATGGTTAGGACTAAGGACAAAAATATATTATACCGGAAGGAGTAGTCTTGGGAAAAAAGATAATACCAAGTTGGCAATGGCAACAGAGGGTCTTTTTCTATTCTTAAAGAGGAGGTTCTAGTCTTCTTCTGGGTCTATCCAAACAAGGGCCCAACCAACCCCCGCACTTTTCACTTTCCCTTTTTCTAAGAAGACGATCCCTTTGCGGAATCCCTAAAATAAGCCTTAGCCTTTCTCAGCCCTCAACTCCCAATCTCTTTCTTGGCTCTTCTTTTATTCCTATCCCTTCTTTTCCACAATTCACGCTTTTAGTTCGTTCCTCCATCAGTTTCAGTTCTCAAGTACCCTTTTTTCCCCAGCTGGGTTGTGAATAAATCTCTCATTTTTTCGAAGGGAATCTGTTTACTTTTGGTGTTTGACATCTGGGTCTTGCCTAATTTGGAGCTTGGTTTTTTTGGGTGTGATAAACTGAGTCTGTTTATGTCGGTTCAGGTTTTAGAAGCCTGGTCTGCTTCTGGGTTTTCTGGAATTTGATCTATTATCAGAAAGGAGAAGGCTTTTTAGCTAGCTGGGATTTTGTTAGATCCCTTTTGGTATTCTCGTTTTAGCGAGCACAATTTCAACAAAAGAGCTGTTTTTGGTGCATGGGTTTGAACAAGTTTGAGTTTTTGAGGGTGGCTTTTGGGAATTTAAAGTAAGAATAGATTTTTGGACTTGGTGTTGGTGTTGAAAATGAAGAGAGGGAACGAAGAAAAGGTTATGGGACCTATGTTCCCAAGACTCCATGTGAATGATGCAGATAAAGGAGGGCCAAGAGCACCTCCAAGGAATAAGATGGCGCTCTATGAACAGCTCAGTATCCCATCTCAGAGGTTCAACCCTGCGGTGATGCCTCTTAATCCAAATAGCACCAGCAGTGTGGTTCCCACAGCTTTCTCGAGCCAGGTAAATTCATAATTTGTGCTTAACTTTCTCGTTTAAGGTTTACTGAGGATTAGTTTTGAAGTGTTATCCTTTTGAACTTTAGTTAGGTTATGGATTTCACTAGGTTTGTTTTCTATTTTTGTAGTAGCTAACTACAAATTTTGTTTTATGCTATATCCAGTAGTTTTGCATGCTACTATGTACATGTGTTGTGTTTTTTGCCAATATAGTTCAGTCCAGAAAAGAAAATGCCAATATTACCAATATTGGCATATCTGCACTTTAAGAGGGGAAAATCAATAGTGTATTCAGAAATAGTATTGGAAGCTTCTATAGGGAAAATTGGTTATTGCATATCTGATTTTTCTGGAGCAATTTATGTTTTCAGGGGAGTCGTTCTGAAGGAAATTTGCCTGTTCCGCTTCATGTTCATCCATCTACACCTACTCATCAGGCTGAGATGTTTCATGCTCGTCAATCTGATGGAGCAAATGAGAACACGCCCTTGACACAACCCGACCAAAGAAAGAAGGTCGGAGAGGAGGATGATTTTAGGGTGCCTGTATTTGTTCAATCAAGGATGGGTCTTTGTCATAGTAAAACTCAAATTGGTATTGATAAGGAAAAACTTGCTCCAATTGGCCCATCTCATTCTGGCCATACACATTCTGGCCATACAGTGAAACTCAAAAATGTGGGCAAGAAGGATCCAAAACAATTAAGCTCCCCAACTACTCTCAATTTGAGACGAGAATTGAGAAGTGAAAGAGAAGAGGATCTAATAAAAGTAAGTGGCCCGGCTAGGGACCATTCAGCAAAATCTGCCACAAAAATATCAACTAGACAAAAGATTGATGGGCCTGCGGAAGAAGTAAGTGCATCTCCAAATCAAGAGTATGCAGACTATCCTGTTCCTAGATTCAGCAGGTTATCTGGGAGTGATGCTTGCTTGCAACAAGAGTCTAGATCTGGATCACAGCCAAACATCACTGGTCAAGGTGATGGTCTTGTTGAGTGTACAAGAGATGTAGAGAAGGGAGCTGTTTTCCAGGAAAGAAGTCTGTCTTATTCTGGGGAGGATCCTGGTGGTCCCAATGAGCTTGATGATGACAGTGAATACCATGGAGATAGAACGTGTATTTCACCTCAAATGGGACATGTAGACAAAAGTGATGATGTCTCAGAGACTTCCATGGTGGATTCTATATCTGGCTTGGATATCTCTCCCGATGACGTTGTAGGAATAATAGGTCAGAAACATTTCTGGAAGGCAAGAAAAGCAATTGTCAAGTAAGTCTCTATTTTCTCCAATAGCTGCTCCAATTCAGTTGTTACTTTGTGCTTAATTTGAAGTTTACCTTTTTCCAAATATAGTACGTGTTTAGCTGTCCTTGTGAAGCATTTTGGTCTCATAATACCTCTGTTTTATTTAATATTTCTGCACTTAATGCTTTGGATTTTTTGTTTCATAAGTGTTTTAGACTGTTATTTACACCATCGAATATAACAACTAGGTGTATAGACTGAATTTTGTTTTAAATGCGACTTTGAGGGAGGTGATATTTCATAGTGCAGAGTCCCTGGATCCCTTCTAAAGTGGAATTTCTATTTGTTAAAAGGCCCTCGATAACATTTTAACAGTGGATATGGATCATCTTACAGCAGGGAAACATACATCTTAATAGAGTTATATTGTGCAACGCGACCTCCGAGACAGCGGATCATCTCAATATTCATTGCCCTTTTGTGTCTGCCTTTCGGGTGTATTCCTGTCTCGGTTTCGTAATGCTTTGGTTTTTTGGCCACTGGGGAAATTTTCCCTTCATGGCACTTGAGGGCTGGGAGCAAGGAGGGAACAAGTGATGAAGGATTATCCTTGGGACTACATTTTGTGGATCTTGGAGTATATTTGACATTGTGGAATTGGTGGTGGACATGGTGGTGAGGAGGATTACATCTCTTATGTAGTGCTTTGATGTCATGTGTTGGAAAATTTGGTTGGGTTGGGGTTGCGTACTCTTTTTATGTGCTTTATAGAATATGAGATTTCCCCTATATATGGCTTCTTCTCATCATTACATGTTCTTTTCTCATTATTGAAGGTTTTGTTTTGTTCTTTTCCTGTACTATAAGAAAAGAGCTGTAAGTATTTACATGTGAATTAGAAAGCTCTATTATGCGCTTGCTGTCCGACTTTGTTGTAACGAGGATCATTCATGACATCCATACAACTGAATGTATAGTTCTTATATGGTTCTAATTGAATATTACATATTTGGAGCTCTAATTATGTGAAATAAAGGAGATTTGCAGACATCTTCTTGATTTATATTGCAGATAGTTGCTATGTTTTGGAATCTGTTTTAGCATTTAGCTTTTGTTTTTATTGCTCTGAAGATAGTGTTTTTAGCATTTAGCATTCCTTTTTATTGTATTCATTATTATTATTATTTTATTGATCTGAAGTGCCTCATTGTTTATAACTATTTTCTGATGTGCAATTTTCTGAATCCATCCTTAAGATGTTTGCTTCCCATGTTTGGTAAATGTCATATTTGCCTGCACTCCTGATCAATATCGAGTCTAAGGATTAGCTTGGGGGTGTGGTCATGTGGAGTTAACAGGCTATGGTGCTTTTCATGGGTTATGCAGATATTTTGTGATTAAAGCACCTGGTCCTTTGGCTGTTATCTCTTAAATAATGAGAGTTTTATATTGAATATATTACACAGTGAGGATTGTTTTGGAATAAATGATTCTATCAAGTGCCTGATCTTCATTTCTGTCCAGTTCTTTTTTTTTTCTTGTATTGGTTTTGGTTTTGTGTTTTGCCCGGCTTCATATGATTTGGTATATGTTGTACAATTATGTTTTTGATCCAACTCCTGTTACTTTCTACAGTCAGCAAAGATTGTTTGCAGTGCAAGTATTTGAGTTGCATAGGCTCATTAAGGTTAGACTATAACATAGTCTCTGACCCTGTAATTCTGCTCCTCTTGGAATGCAATTATGAGAATAAACATATATGTGTATATAGTCCCAAAAAAAAAAATATGTATATATTAACACAGAATAAATGATGCTATTTGAACCCCAAAAGGACTACAGGAGGGTAGATTTTTAACTTTCTAGTTCTTTTCAACAGGTCCAACGACTGATTGCTGGGTCTCCTAATCTTTTGCTTGAAGATACTGCTTTCCTAGGCACATCTTCTTTAAGGGGTTCTCCTGCAAAGAAACTTTCATCAGAGTATGTTGTAAAGCCACTACTACGTGTTGTAAAGCGCAAACATGAACCTGAGAAGCCAAACAACAAAATTGAATGTTCCGCAGAAAATGCAGTTGGGAAAACATCTCTTTCTTCTGTGAAAAATGGTAGTCAGACTTCAAATTATGGGCCATATGTAGGGAACCCACAGCCAACACCTGTCGCTACTGACAATAAAGCCAGTCCTTGGTGTTTCCATCAATCACCTGGACACCAGTTGTTAATTCCTGTAATGTCTCCCTCTGAAGGACTTGTATACAAGCCGTATCATGGACCTGGATTTGTGGGACCGGTTTGTGGAGGATGTGGACCTCTCAACTCAACTCCCATGACGGGTAACTTTGTTAAGCCAAACTATGGGGTTCCAGCTTCTCATCATCATCAAGGGACGGGGGTTCTTCCTGTCCCTCCTCCATTAGGCCATACTTACTTTCCTCCATATGGCATGTCCGTTATGAATCCAGCCATGCCAAGATCAGGCGTCGAACAAATGCATTGGTTTGCTGGACCTGGTTCACATGGTCAAATCGATCAGTTATCAGGAGAGGGAACAAACTCTAATGTGCAGCATCAAAGCTCATGCAATATGCCATCCCAGAAAAGTGGAGCTATTCCTCATGCCATGATGTTTCAGGCATCTAACGACAGTGAGCTACAAGGAAGTACCGCAAATAGTCCAGGTGACAGAGCACGATTGGGGACGGATCAAAATGCTGAAGGAAGTGATGCTCTTCAACTCTTTCCCATGGCTCCGGTAATTCCAGAAGGAGTTGCCCAACCTCATGATTCAGGCCAGCCAACACGAGCGATTAGAGTTGTGCCGCACAATCCAAGAACTGCAACTGCATCAGCTGCTCGTATTTTCCAATCTATACAAGAAGAGAGAAAACAGCATGATTCGATCTAGTTGATTTTCTCTCATTGGCGTGCAAATGATATTGGTCTCATCCAAGTTGGTGTGGCCTGGTCATTTCCGCTGTACCATTTTGGTATGATATTCTGTAATGGGGTTTTCCTTATTTCTTGATCTTGTGATTGTATATTCTTCATATATGTATATCATGTATACCTCTGGAATACCCAACCAGAGCAGTGTAATCTGAATATGCGATATTTCCCCTCATGTATTGTGTTATTGGGCATAGGTAGCAACTATTTGGGTAATAGGAGTAATTGTCCATTTTTGAATATCTAATATTGTTGTCTTGAAGATCAAGCTAAAAAGTGAAAATCAAGTTCCAGAAATTATACTGTCACTTTATGTTACTTTCGATCCAAGCTTTGTTAATACTGGACAAGTGATCACCCTAATTACCAAACTCAAAATCCATCTTAATTATTCACCAAATTTAAAATAAGAAAGAAAAAAAAAACCTAATCTTTCGAAACCTCAGAATTTGAGTAGGCCAATAAAGTTAATATGGCTATTAGACCTGTTATGTTCATAGATCTCTTGTAATTTGGCTTTTACATGCTCATATATGTAGATGTCTTGTAATTTGGCTTTTATATGCTCATATATGTAGATGTATCTCTGTGAAACACAACCAGTGAGCAATGCAAGAGGATCGCAGACACAATGGGACCAAAACTATAAGTCCATTTCTGATCACATATAAATCAATAACAATAGGCTTCAAATATAAAATAGTCTTGCTACATTGGCTCAAGCCATCATATATTTGGACATTATTTCAAGAAAAAACTACGGAAATTAAGCGTCCTCATTTGAGATTATGAACAACTTAGGGACAATAAGGAGGATTTCGACCTGGCCTGCCGAAGTAAAACACAGGTTCTTGAGCAAGTGACACAGCATAGTTCAATGCAGAGTAGCAATACTCTTCATCTGTATAAGTGCCTACCCATTCTGGGTACTTCAATTGCTTTGAATAATCTAAAATCCTAACTTGCTTCACATAGCATGCATTGCCCAATTTGCCCGATGTAAAATCTCCACTTCCCATCCCTGTTGCAGTGTGTGGATGATTTTGCTTCACCTTGTAGCTAAATACTTCTCCCCATTCAACTAATGTTGCAGCACCGCGTGTCAAATAATAGAAGAGCTCTCCAGGAAAATATCCCACAGGAACGTTTTGGCCAATACGCACCCACCAATTTCCTGTGCTTGGTTCCTACAACATATGTTTTAAACCATCACATTTATGTTCAACAATGGAAATGTCTTTGTGCACCAAATTTAGGAAGGGGAGGGGGTTTTCTCACACACGCAATTGTCAATGTGTCATGGGGATTCGAACTTGAGACCATTAGTTTGCAAGTCAAAGCCCTTTTTACTGGGCTAAATCCCGTTGACTAACAATGGAAATGATTTGAATGCACGAAAAGTGATTAAGCTTTTCAAACCTTGGTGATGCTGAAGGTGGTTTGATATTGGGGTCCCATTTTAGATGATACAGGTCCAAGGACCATACCAAGGGCTATGTCTTTGTTGGTTTGCACAAATCCTGGGCAGGTGAGATCAAAGCAACCTGATGATTTGTATGAGTCCTTCTGAAAAAACCCAAAAGAAGAAGAAGAAGAAGAATTAAGTGCAAGCACATTTCAGATGGAGCAACCATAATATATGCTACATTTTCCTCTTTTTGTGATCATTTTGTAATGAAGTACTTACCGTCCAATATACGAAAAGTCGACTTGCTCCGTTACCATATACCTTTGGGTTTACCTGTCCAAAGCCAAACGAAGAGAAGAGCAAAAAAGAGTAGCAGTTCTATACACATATGTGGAGTGATTTTGAGGAACTGATAGTTGAGAAGTAATATTTTTCAAATGAAGTTACCATAATATACTACTTACCACCCAGCCTGCTTCTACACTTTCAAAAGCCTCTCCAGGTCCATTCTTAAGCCAGATTTGAGCAGTAGTGAACTCATCTGGTGATTCAACTCTTGGAGTCCAAATATTTATATCTCCTTGAGCACCTATATATTGTATCCAGTAGTTAACAAGATAGCAGCCTAGCAAACACAGTTTTGCACAAGTTAGACAAGGATCAAAGTAAACTTCGTTAATTAAATCTTCATGGTGTTTGCTTACTGAACGATTAACTTGAGGCCCGAGTTCGACTCAGGTGCTGTTGATGTACAAAGTGCCTTTGTCATCTGTGGGGGAGTAGGAAGAATGCACTGGCATTTTCTTCCCAAAGTTTTCAAGTGAAGTAGCTCTCAATAAATCTTGCTTTGGAATTCTCCAAATGGGAATGGTTGCGTCTGGACAGCTTCCACCCCTTAGCCAAAATTGAGATACCAGCTGAGAAGAATTATGATAATTTTGTACATGACTACTGGGTCTCATCTGCAATATTATACACCAACTATATCAACATTTGGAAGAAAACATGATTGTTTTTAAAACTTGGAGAATGTTTTATTTTTTGTTTCAAGTTTTTGTTTCATACATTCTCCAAATGTACAAAGGTTTAAAAGTCGACCTGAATTTTGTGGTTGCGCAATGCTGGATGATCAAAAGCAGGCTGTTTGTAGATGTCAACACAGTCAATGATATCTCCATCCTCACTCTGCGAGAAATCAAATAATCAAGTGGTAAAACTACAGTCAGTCCTCTGAGCCTACCAAGTCATAGCAGCAGCAGAACAAAGAAGAAATTGTGAAATTTAAGACAGCAGAGGCAATAGCACAAAGGGTTGAGCTAAATTTTGAAATAGAAAAGAATGAGGAAAGAAAATTATATAACAGATCTGATATAGATAAAATTATGTTAAAGTGTGATTAGTCAGAAAGCTAATAAAAATGGCAGAAAATCAGACCTTGATAGTCTTCACACCATGCTTATTCAAAAGCTTCAACTTCTTATGAACTTCCAAAGAAATTTGTTTAGTTTTAGCATTCACATGGTGTTGTTCTGCTGCACTAACACAAAAAACAAACAATCCCAATGCTAACGAGAACATTAAAGCCCTCTTATTCCCCATCTTCAATCTCTTTTTGTGTCTCACTTACACTCTTGCACACACAGAGAGATACAATCAAGCTATAGATAAAATTAACAGGATAATTAGGTAGTAAAATTAACCTTTGAGAAACCAAATGAAGGCGTGTCTGGTTGAAAAGAAAGAAGATAATGTGTTATTATATATATATGATGCAAGTCCTCGCGGCTTCATCCATATGTCAAATGTGCAGTTCATGCACGCCTCTCTTAAGTATAGAAACATAATAAGTACTCTTGTCTTGGTGCAATATTTGGACATAATTGCATGTACAGAAAACGGGTTTTATCTTTATCTAGTGAATTAAGATGTTCCCATTAGCAGCATTTTGTCCTTTTATTTAATTTAGAGAGTCAAATCTTGTGAATGTTGGACATTTGCTTGAGATCTCTGTTACCTTTCTGTCTCACTTTCTTCTAAGATATGCTATACCAATTACATACAAACACAGATTCCATGTTAGCTACCAAGAAAAAAACCTCATTTGAAAACCTGGAAATTAAGCTGATATGCCATTTTGGTAAACATTGAAAATTGGATATGTTCTCCTTTTCGGGACGAAATAGTATTATCGACTTGTGGTTTTGGTGCTTGTCTTAAACAATTCCTAGCTAAGCTAAGTTTAAGGGCACTTATAATTTCTACCAGGCCCTCCATAATAGAACTCAGGATCTTCAACATAGTCTTCAACATAGATAGCATCATAGCAGTTGAACTCGTCCATGTAAGTCTCAACCCATTCAGGGATTTTCAGTGCAGGTGAATTGTCATGTATTCTCATTCTTGTTATGACACCTGAAAATCCCGCAGTACTAGCAAAGCGTCCATTCCCCATATCTGTTTTTGTGTGGGGAGTAGTTCCTACTCTTGAGCTATAGACTTCACCTCCCCATTCAACACCTGTTGCATGATAGCTCAATGCAAAAAACAGCTCCGGCGGCCAATAACCGATGTTAATTCTCTCCCCGTATTGCACCCACCAATTGCTTGTTACTGGATCCTAAATTTGGAAGCAAATAAAAAAGAAACTCAATCTAAGATATGAGAAGAACACTTAATATTACATTGTCTTTGTTAGATATCAGATATGTTATATATATGTTGCTAAACTGTACATGTTATGTTTTTGAACTGTTGAGCTGACCTTGAAGATGTAGACAATTATCTCATATGGAAGCCCATCAGGAACAGAGATTGGATAAATTGCTGCACCAAGAGCAATTTCATGGCTAGTCTGAACAAATCCAGGACAATTAAGATCAAAGCAACCAGTTTTCTTTGAACCATCAGCCTGCAGGAACATCAGAAATCACATCAAGTCTAGTGGAATTACTCACATGAAAACTAAGTCATGAAACACGTCAACTTACAGTCCAGTATACGAAAAATCGAGTATTTCTGTCCCCGTAGACGCTTGGATTTACCTAAAGAGGGATTCCGAGTAATTTTTCGGACTAAAAGTTATGCCATGAACATAGAATGTAACAGAAGTAAGTAGCATCAAGATGAAAGTGAAAGGGTTTATGTTAATATACCGCCCATCCAGATTCAACACTCTCAAAGGCAAAACTTGGACCGTTTATGAGACAAACTTGAGAAGTAGTATATTCATCATCAAGCTCAACAGAAGGAGCGCAAACTTTTATGTCTCCTTTGGCTCCAGTATATCTGTACCCTTCTGTAAGCAATATTGCCTTCTGAGGCCATCAAAAATTACCAACAACAAAAAAAAACCCTCTTCATGAGATGTATAGTAGTAATTAATTGACCAATTAAAAATGTGAAAATGGGGAGTTAATGTACCGAGTGGTTTGCTCGTAGAAGGTAGACAGATTTGTTGTCACTAGACTCTGCAACATGACCAGACAGGGTACTGTGCTTCTTTCTTCCATAGTCCTTGACTGAGCTAGCTCTAAGCAGGTCCTTTTTTCGAATTCTTCGGACTGGGATCGTTCCTTGAGGACAGCTTCCACTTTTCTGCCATGTTTGCTTCACTGTCACGGAAGATTGTTCACTCCTTTTCTTCAATCTATCCATTTTTGTCATTGTCTTTGTCTCCTTCGTCAGATCATATGTTGGTGCCATCTGAAATAGGACTCAAAGCATTTCTCATATTATCAGTAAATATATAATGTCACAGAGAAGAAAAATGTGTTTACTTTCAACTAGAACTTATACAAGGCAGACCTGGATGGTGTGGTTTCTGAGAGCAGGATGGTCAAGAGCTGGCTGCTTGTAAATGTCAATGCAATCAATGATATCACCATCCTCACTCTACAAGCAATCATATGAGCTGATTAAATGAATACAATGAGAAGAAAACTTATGTCAAGTTCTGGGCAATTCAAACCTGAATGGTTTTAACTGCAGGCCTTCTAAGTTGGGTTAATTTTCTTTCAACTTCCAGAATCTTCTGTTTAGAGAACACATTGCCCTCCACAAGCACCCCGCATCTAATTAGAGTCACTGTCACTCCCACCATAATTACCATCATCCCCCTTAATCTAATCACTTCACCACAAGACAACCCTTTCCCCATTTGTTGTTAACTAAACTCTGTCTGATATGTACTAAATCTCAGGTAATTCAAATACCCAAAATTATAAAATGGAGATTGATCATCTTCCTTTCAGAATCTAAGATGAGCTTGGGTTATCTTCCTAAACCCATATATATTTTCTGATAACTTTATATATCTGCAAAATTTGCATGATTCACCTTCCAATCATGCAACTTTCACATTTTTATTCAATATTTGAATTGTCACATGTTAAATTCAAGATGGTATCCTGTTGAATATTTAAACAATTCCTTAGAATTGGTTAAACCTAGCTACATAAATCTTTAGCCAATAAAGAATGATTGTTAAATTTCTACAATATGGCTTGGTTCCTTCCCTCGGCTTTACTTTTTTAGTAAAAAAAATTAGGGGAAAACGCGTATAGCCGGGCGGCTATACTATTTTTAAAATAAAAAACTAAGTATAGCCGAACGGCTATCCTATTTTAAAAAAATTTAAGAAAATACCGGGTAAAGCCAACCGGCTATACTTATTTTAAAAAAATAGGGAAAAACAAGTATGGCCGCGCGGCTATACTATTTTTGACACGTGACAAGGCTCAGCGCTAGGCGGTGGTCCTTTTTTTAATTATAAATAGTATAGCTGCCCGGCTATACGAAGGTTTTTATTATAAAAACTAGTACAGCCGCACGGCTATACCATTTTGAGGGTCCTTTTTTTTTTCCTTCAAAAAATGGTATAGCCGCGCGGCTTTGAATTACAAATATATTGGGGGTAGATATATATATATATAATTTGCATTCACAGCATTTTTAGAGTATAGCTAGAAAATTTTAAAAGTAGAGCCGCGCGCCTATACCCTCAATGGACTTTTAAGACTTCCACCATACCTACTTTCTCTTTGTAACCGATATTACAAATTAGCAAATTACACACGCATGTGTATGTGTTTCTTCTAGTTTGATTTATAGAACTAACACATATACATAAACATAACTCACTTATTAAAAGTCGTTTCTCTTTACTTTCAAATCGCAACTTAACACATATACATAAATCACTTATTAAAAGCATGTTAAAAAATTTACACTCATGTCAAATTGTAGTTTGCATGCTAAAAATGAACGAATCATTTTTAGCAAGGAACCAATATTTTTTCTTGATTTATTATATAATAAAAAATGAAATTCCAAGTCCTTTGTGCAAAATTGAACTTGTTAATGTACAAATAATCGACGCCTATACACCAAAAACGTCACTTCCCTCTAAATCTGAATTCAAATATTACGCAACTTTTGGATAGAACTTCGGTCAAATTGAAGATGGTAAGTAACTAACGCAAAATTTTACCAATTAATTAGGAGATTTCCACTCCATAAGGCTTTTCTTTTTTGGGACGAAAAGAATCATCCGTGTTTTTGGTGTTTATGTCCAAAACCACGTTATTTTGAGGATAAGAGTTTTGGGTTTTTATAGTTTATATTGGAAAAATAAATGAAAGTTTAAAACGACATAATTACCCATTCTAATGGGTCTTAAACAAGTCCTAGCAAAGCTAAGCTAAGCTTAAGGGCACATATAATTTCTACCAGGCCCTCCATAATAGAACTCAGGATCTTCAACATAATCTGAAAGATACCTAACATTATAACAGTTGAACTCATCCATCAAAGTAGTAACTATATCAGGGAATTTCAGCCCAGGTGAATTCTCATGTATTCGGATTCTTCTTATGGCGCCTGAAGTCCCCCAAACAGAATCAGCAAAGTGTCCACTGCCCATATCTGTTTTTGTGTGAGGAGTTGTTCCCACTCTTGAGCTATAAACTTCACCTCCCCATTCAGCACTCGTTGCATGGTAGCTCAGTGCAACAAACAGCTCCGACGGCCAATAACCAACGTTAATTCTCTCCCCATATTGCACCCACCAATTGCTTGTTACCGGATCCTATATTTGGAGACAAAAACAGAAAGAAATTCAATCGAAGATACTAGAAGAAAACCTATTATCGCGTTACGAGTAGTAATGTTGACATGTTATGTTGCTAAATTATCGGTTAGGTACGTTATGTTGTTAAATTATTGACCTGACCTTGTAGATGTAGATGATTATTTGATATGGAAGCCCATTAGGAACAGAGATTGGATAGATTGCTCCACCAAGAGCAATTTCATGGCTAGTCTGAACAAATCCAGGACAAGTAAGATCAAAGCAACCAGTTTTCTTTGAACCATCAACCTGCAGGAACATCAGAAATCATATCAAATCTAGTATGAAAACTAATTTATGATTCATGTCAGCTTACAGTCCAGTATACGAAAAATCGAGTCTGTCTGTCCCCGTATACGCTGGGATTTACCTGAAGGGAGCATTTTTTCAGACCAAAAAGTAATGCCATGAACATAAAATGTAACAGAAGTAAGTAGCTTCAAGATGAAAGTGAAAGGGTTTATTAATTTTAATATATATACCGCCCATCCAGATTCAACACTCTCAAAGTCATAATAAGCACCATTTATGAGACAAACTTGAGAAGTACTATATTCATCATCAAGCTCAACAGCAGGGTTATAAACTTTGATGTCTCCTTTGGCTCCATTATATCTATACCCATCTGTAAACAATATTGCCTTCTGAGGCCATCACAAATTACACAAACACAAAAACCAATAAACAAAAGAACCCCTCTCCATTAGATGTATAGTTGTAGTTAATTTACCAATTAATTAAAAAATGTGTGTGTGGGGAATTGATTTACCGAGTGGTTTGCTCGTTGAAGGTTCACAGTTTTGTTGTCACTAAACTCTGAAACATGACGAGACAGGGTAGAACTGTGCTTCTTTCTTCCATGGTCCTTAACCGAGCTGGCTCTCAGAAGTTCCTTTTTCCGGATTCTTCGGACCGGGATTGTTCCCTGAGGACAGCTTCCACTTTTCTGCCATGTTTGCTTCACTGTAGTGGGAGATTGTTCTTCATTCCTCTTCTTCCATCTGTCCATTTTTCCCATTGTCTTTGTCTCCCTTGTTGCATCATATGTAGGTGCCATCTAAAAAAAGACTCAAACCACTTGTTATATGGTAGTAAAAAGATTGAAGTTGCAGAGTAAATCTTTTCCTTTTTTTTACTTTCAACTAGAACAACAGAAAGACAGACCTGGATGGTGTGGTTTCTAAGAGCAGGATGACCAAAAGCTGGCTGCTTGTAAATGTCAATGCAATCAATGATATCACCATCCTCACTCTACAAACAATCATTTGAGCTGAGAATGAATACAACATATGAAGTATATAATAAGAAAAGAACTCATGTGTGGAGGGCTCATTCTGGACAATTCAAACCTGAATGGTTTTAACTGCAGGTCTTCTAAGTTGGGTTAATTTTCTTTCAACTTCCAAAATCTTCTGTTTAGAGAACAAATCACCCTCCACAAGCACCCCACATCTAATTAGAGTCACTGTCACTCCCAACATAATTACCATCATCTTCATCCCCCTTAATCTAATCACTTCACCACAACACAACCCTTTCCCCATTTGTTTGATTATATACTAAATCTCAGGTAATTTAAATACCCAAAATCATAAAATGGAAACTGTTTATCTTGCTTTCAGAATCTAAGATGAGCTTAGGTTATTTAAGGACAATGCCACCCACAACAATGTGCACCATATATATCTTCTGCAAACTACATATATCTGCAAAATTTGCATGATTCACCTTCCAAATCATGCAAATTTCACATTTTTATTCTATATTTGAATTGCCAAGTGTTAAATTCAAGATGGTAGCTGTTGAATATTTGGACAAGTGTGTCCTTAACCTTGGTTAAACCCAGCTACATAAATCGTTAGCCAATGAAGAACTGATTGTTAAATTTCTACAGTATGGCTTGGTTTCCTTCCCTCCAGTGACCTTACTTCAAAATTTCAAATGTACTGATTTCATCATATCTCTACTATATAACTTAATCTATCTATGTTATTAGGTGATAATGCTATGTGTCAATCATAGAATTAAATGAGTCAACCTAACACGTGTAGATCATGTCAAATTGTAATTTGCATGTAAGGAGGAATGACTCATTTTAAGAAATGAGACAAACATTTTTCTCGATTATTATATATAAAAAAATGAAATTCCAAGTCGTTTGTGCAAAGTTGAACATGTTATGTTAGTGTAACACATAATCGATGCCTATACACCAAAAACGTCACTTCCCTCTAAATCTGAATTCAAATATTGCGCAACCTCTGGATAGAAATGAAAATTAATATGCCTAATTTTACCAATTTATTAGGAGATTTCCACTCTCTAAGGCTTTTCCTTTTTGGGACGAAATAGAATTATCTACTTGTGTTTTTAGTGCTTGTATCGTGTTTATGTCTAAAACTACATCATTTTGAGAATAAGACCTTTGGGGTTTACAGAGTTTGATATTGAAAAAATAACTGATGAAAGTTTAAAACAACATAATTACCCATTCTAATGGGGTCTCAAACAGTCCTAGCAAAGCTAACATAAGCTTAAGGGCACATATAATTTCTACCAGGCCCTCCATAATAGAACTCAGGATCTTCAACATAATCCGAAAGATACTTGACATCATAACAGTTGAACTCATCCATCAAAGTATTAACTATATCAGGGAATTTCAGCCCAGGTGAATTCTCATGTACTCGAATTCTTTTTATGACGCCTGAAGTCCCCCAAACTGATGACTCAGCAAAGTGTCCACTGCCCATATCTGTTCTTGTGTGAGGCGTAGTTCCCACTCTTGAGCTATAAACTTCACCTCCCCATTCAACACTTGTTGCATGGTAGCTCAATAAAACAAAAAGCTCCGGCGGCCAGTAACCGATGTTAATTCTCTCCCCATATTGCACCCACCAGTTGCTTGTTACTGGATCCTAAATTTGGAGGCAAAACAAAAAGGAAATTCAATTGAAGATTATTTAGTATTACGAATAATGTGAGACATGTTATGTTGCTAAACTGTTCATCAAGTGCGTTATGTTGTTAAACTGTTGACCTGACCTTGTAGATGTAGACGATTATTTGATATGGAAGCCCATGAGGAACAGAGATTGGATGGATTGCTGCACCAAGAGCAATTTCATGGCTAGTCTGAACAAATCCAGGACAAGTGAGATCAAAGCAACCAGTTTTCTGTGAGCCATCAACCTGCAGAAACATCAGAAATCACATCAAATCTAGTGGAATTACTCACATGAATGTTAAGTCCTTATTCATGTCTGCTTACAGTCCAATACACGAAAAATCGAGTCTGTCTGTCCCCGTATACGCTGGGATTTACCTGAAGAGGGATTAGAATAATTTTTCAGACTAAAAAGTTATGTCATGAACATAAAATATGACAGAAGAAGTAAGTAGCTTCAAGATGAAAGTGAAAAGGTTTATTATGTTAATATATATATACCGCCCATCCGGATTCAACACTCTCAAAGTCATAATAAGCACCATTTATGAGAGAAACTTGAGAAGTGCTATATTCATCATCAAGCTCGACAGCAGGGTTATAAACTTTGATGTCTCCTTTGGCTCCATTATATCTGTACCCTTCTGTAAACAATATTGCCTTCTGATGCCATTACAAATTACACACACACGCACAAAAAAACCCTCACCATTAGATGCATGTACAGTTGTAGTTAATTTACCAATTGGTTAAAAATGTGTGTGGCGAATTGATGTACCGAGTGGTTTGCACGTTGAAGGTACACAGTTTTGTTGTTACTTAACTGTGAAACATGACGAGACAAGGTAGAACTGTGCTTCTTTCTTCCATAGTCCTTAACGGAGCTGGCTCTCAGAAGCTCCTTTTTATGGATTCTTCGGACCGGGATTGTTCCCTGAGGACAGCTTCCACTTTTGTGCCATGTTTGCTTCACTGTAATGGGAGATTGTTCTTCATTCCTCTTCTTCCATCTGTCCATTTTTTTCATTGTCTTTGTCTCCTTGGTTGTGTCATATGTTGGTGCCATCTGAAAAAAAGACTCAAAGCAGTTGTTATATGGTAGTAAAAAGATTAAAGTTGCAGAGTAAATCTTTGTCTACTTTCAACTTGAACAACAGAAGGCAGACCTGGATGGTGTGGTTTCTGAGAGCAGGATGATCAAAAGCTGGCTGCTTGTAGATGTCAATGCAATCAATGATATCACCATCTTCACTCTACAAGCAATCATAGAGATTAATATGGACTGAGTAAATGAATACAATGAAGAAAACTTATGTGAAGGGCTCAAGTTTTGGACAATTCTTACCTGAATGGTTTTAACTGCAGGCCTTCTAAGTTGGTTTAATTGTCTTTCAGTTTCCAAAATCTTCTGTTTAGAGAACAAATTACCCTCCACAAGCACCCCACATCTAATAAGAGTCACAGTTACTCCCAACATAATTACCATTATGCCCCTTATTCCAATCCCTTCACCACAAAACAACCCCTTTCCCCCCATTTGTTGTTAACTAATCACAAAGACCCAAAATCATGAATTGGAAATTGATTATCTTTCTTTCAGTTTATGAGATGGGCTAAGATCCTAACACTAGTTGAATCTCTTTAAGGACAATGCCTCCATAATATGTAGCACATGATTCTGATTACATATCTGCAAACTTTGCATGGTTCACCTTCCAATCATGCCAATTTCGTTTTGTTTTTTGGTCCAATATTTGAACTTCTGCGTGTAAAATGGAAAATGGTATGAGGACTAACCATTATGACATGTCCTCACAAATTAGAATGGCAAAATGATTGTTAAATTCCTACAATATTGCTTTGGTTCCTTCACTTCAATGGCCTTCAAAATTTCAAATGAAGTACTATTATCATAAATCTAAAAACTATTATAAAAAAAGACGGATACACTACTTTGACTAACTGACTTAAATCACATTTGCTACTTAAAGACTTTCATCATATCAAACTTCTCTTTGTAACAGGTATCACAAGTAACCTGTATCATGTATATAATTCATATAATATAATTTTTTTTTAATACAAGCGATACAAAAGATGATTTGATTTTATGGTAAATTGTCTTTAACTTGAGCTAAAAATCCCCGTGTTAGGAGAAAAAAATGAAATTCCGCACAACGACGCCGTGTAACTGATCGCGTCGATTCGTCGCCCAAGCCCCCCTTATTTATTTCTCATCCTGCCGCTCTCTACACACAGTGAGACAAAGACGCGGTGTGTATTTCGAGATTGACGCCAAATCGAAAATGGTGAAATTTTTACTTCAGATCGCTGCGGACCTCGAGAACCTGACGAACCTTCAGCCCCAGGAAGGCTGCAACGACCCCAACTTTTCCTATCTCTTCAAGGTCACCTTCATTTCCTTTCGTCAAGTTTTTTGCTCCAAAAATGCAGTCGATTTTGTCATTATAGTTTGTGTTCGTGTTCAGATTTCTAGGGTTTATAGCTTAAAATTGATGTCGATGTTCGTCGCTTAGTCTCCCGAGCTTGATATAGTCATTATTAACATGATTCTATTCTTTTTGTGATTTTGCAGTTGAAATGTGAGAGGTGTGGAGAGCTGAGCCAGAGGGAAACTTGTGTGAGCTTGAACGAGACTGTTCCTCTTCCGTCGGGCAAGGCAACCGTTAATCTTGTTCAGAAGGTAACCATTCTCTCTCTCTCTCTCTCTCTCTCTCTCTCTCTCTCTCTCTCTCTCTCTACTAATTGCTCAATGGGCTTTGGAATTTAAGAGCTTATTGAAGTATATTTAGTTTCTGAGGAAATAGAAGGAAAGGAACAGAAGAGTTATGGTAGTTTGTGTTTTCTGTAGTATGCTTGTTTGGTTGAGTAAATGCTTTGTTTGTTTGGGTGCCTAATTGTAGCGACAACTTTGAGATTTTATCGGGATTTCATTTCTCTTCTCTTGGTTAAAGTTTACATATGTGGGTTCCAACACATTTCTCTGTGCAGTTTCTATTTGATGACATATGAGTCAACTACGTTGACATAAGTTATTACTATTGCATATCTTCAATTCATGGATATGGGGGTTGTTCCCTTTATGTTTTATCTTTGAACGAATATTTTCTGGTTAAGTTTGCTGTATATGTGTGGTGATTTGCATCTCCCCTTGTAGTGCAAGTTTTGTGGAAGGGATGGAACTCTGACAATGATGCCAGGTCATGGTAAACCACTGACCCAGCAAATGTGTGAAGAAAGGAAGTTTTCCCCCTTGATGATGTTTGAGTGCAGGGGTTATGAGCCTGTGGACTATGTATTTGCTGGTGGGTGGAAGGTTGAATCTGTAAGTTTCTCTTCTTCACACATCAACTTCCAATTATGTAGTACATTGTATAAAACTTTCTTATTGTACTTATGGATGGAAAATGACTTTTGCTGGGACCATTGAGCTGAATGATCTTATAAATAGTAATCGTGTGAGCATTCCTAAGCACTAAATCTCAGGAACTCCTATGAACTTCAGTGCATATGTATAAATTCTTTTATTCTTCTCTTCTTAACTCTCCTTGTTTGTACTTATAGTACATTAAGCATTAAGGATTGCATATCCTATTCCATAATGTGGGAGCGCCTTTCAAAGCTTATTTTGGTATTTTGTCCTTTTGAGTTCTGATCCTTTCTTTTTGGGGTGAGAAAGCTCAGGTCTCTGTCCTTTAGCATAAAGGTCTTAAGGTTAGTACATCTGATGAGCATATCATATTCAAGAGGTGGGAACTGCAGAAAATAGTGATATTTTATTTTTCTGACGTAAGGGCATCCCACAAACAGTATAATTGTCTTGTACACTAGATTTACTATGGAAGCCTACCATGCGGATTGGACCAGAGATGGTGTCAACAAATGTCAACTCATTTTTACTGTTCTGCTTGGCCAGGAGGAGTGTCATGCCCGCCTATCGCCATTCCCCACCCCAAGGAGAATAAAAGTGAAAATTAGATTGATAATGAAATTTAGAAAAAGAAACAAGGAGTGAAAAACGAATTACTAGAGGCCCCAGTCAATTGAATTTTTGCATTTGAATTGTTGTTGAATTTTTGAAAATAGGAGAATAGTTCGATTTTTGAAGTTCTAGTTTTCATTTTCGGAAGTTCTACTTATTTATGTACTGCAATCGACTCTGCTGGATGCATCTTTATTTCAACTTAAACTAGTGTTCATTCTTGTAGGTGGAAGGGACAAAATTTGACCATGTTGACTTGTCAGGAGGGGACTTTGTTGAATATGATGAGAAGGGAGAGTACCCAGTTATGGTTTCCAACCTCCGTGCCACTTTTGTGGTGAAGTAGAGTGGTATATGCTACAAGAAATATGCCATGGTATATAGAATTTGGCATGTGAAGCTAACTGTTCCTTTGTGTATAAGATAGACACATCTACATCTTGGCTGTTTCATGTGCTGTGACTGTGAGCAGAAAACGCTCTGTAGCATCTTAGTATTAGTCTTCAACTTTGGCGTTTTCATAGACAGTAGATATACTGGCAAACTACAGAGCTAATGTTGTGACATTGTTCAGTTTTCACGGATCTCATTGTTGATACGACGTGTTATTATATCACACGTTCAAAATGAATGCATGGACGGTTTTCTTTGCAAATCATGGTTACGTCATGAATCGTTTTGCAGGATCACCATTCACAGCAGCAAAGGCTTTATGATTCTACTCTCTCGAGTTAAAACTGCTTGTTTGTTTTTTAGTGTGGTTGATTCTACCAACCAATCAATTTTATTTTTAACAAAGTTTAGATCGGGATCGGGAACCCCATGTATATGAACCATTTTGGATCCTCAGCTGTCCCTGTGTCCTTATTGCTGGGGGAATCTTAGATGCGGTTGTAGGTGGGTCTAGATTCTACATATGGAGAGAATCTTAGCTATCTCCGATTTTGTATTCCCTTGTCAACAACACTCATTACCTAACATGACGATTGTTGTAAACAGATAGAATAGAAATATACAACCAATTACGTAATGTAAAGTGTTGTAGACAGAAGGGGATATACAACTGGTTACTAGGCAGATTTGATCCTCCATATGGCTCCTACCTTTAGACTTTCTTTAGCTTTCCTCATGGCTTTCTTTGGTTTGGTGAAAGAACTGAAATCCCACCTAATTAGAGGCCAAGACTTGCGGTCTGCCCAACTACACCACGTCGTGTTTATTACATTGTTTAATACAATTGGGTTCTCCACCACAATAAGACTTTAAGCTTCAACAATCAATCAAAGCCTCATTAACTTGTTTAAACTAAACCCAATCTCTAACCAATAATTACATTTACATCTGTACTTCGGCTTCTGTACTCTTATCCTTTTATCTGTTCATTTATGTGGCTATGAGGTTGAAAAATAGTTGATTTTCTTGCTCTGATGCTAATTATGCTCCAATAGGGTGAAACGTGTTCCAATAGGGTGTTTGCAATTAGTAATAAAAAATAAAGTTTCTAGTGTTATTTGCCCATCTTAAAATCTAAGTATATTGCCAACAGGATCTAGTGTGTGGAAAAGAGCTTTAACTTGCAGACTAGTCTCAAGTTTGAATTCTCACAGCATCATAGTTGTGTGTGTAAGAGAAATTCTCTCCCATTTAGTTTAGAGACTATCACTTGTACTAAAAAAAGAAAAAGAAAAATCAAAGCTAGTAGCATCCCATCCCGAGGTCCATTTTTATCTTTTCAGTAACTAATGAATTTACCCAAAAATACACACACGCAACAGATAAGGCAAGTTCGTTTTTCCTCCAAGCTATGAAACTGGATGGGTGTTTCTATATCACACTCCCAATTTAGCCGACAAGCTCGATCCCCCTCTCCCTCCTCACTCGCACCGCGCCGTGTGAGAGACATTCTTAAAACTTGAGATTCTACAGATCATCACACAGTCGTCGTCTTCCTCAAAATTCTCTCATCTCACACACAACGCGCACACTCAGTTGGTCAAGAAATCTCCCCAAGTTTTTCAAACTCTCATTATTATTGGTCACGGCAACTTTTTGTTTCTGCCGCCAAAGTCTCCTCTGCGTGACCTCCTTCTTCTGTTCTCTTGTTCTTCATCCAATTGACCACTTCCTATATTCTTGGGCGCAATTCAAGCAGTCAAATACAAGGATCTAAATCCTTCATTCGTCTTCATCAATTTAGCTTTCAACCTCAAAAGTCACATGGTATGTCATACTTTTTTCTCTGGTGAAAGAGAAGTTCGATCCATATATGTATGATCTTAGCTTAGATCCTTGATATAAGCTCGGTTTATTAAGAACCCATTTGCTAAAGTTAAGATTTTTTACGCAATATGTGTTCAGTACTGTAGTATTAGTGTCAGATCTGTCCAGAGTGTGTTTTTATTTGGTGGGGTTGTAGTTTTGAAGAAAACTGAGTGATTCAGATTCCAATATGATTAAATTCGTGTTCACTTCACCGTTTGGACTCTGGGTTTTCTTGTTTGAGAGAAGTCAATAGGTGTCCAAAATTTTGAGACTTGGAGGTACTCTGTAGTAATCAGAAGAGCTAGAAATTGATTTTGGTGCAGTGATTTAATCAAGATGCAAACCATGCAATCAAGGGTTGTGCCATTAGAGGAAGGCAAGGACCCCGGAGTTACTAGCAGGACAAACCAAACCAAGGCATTGCCGATAAGGCTACTTCAGTTATTTGTGCTGTTTCTGCTTTTCTGTATTACTTTCTCAGTCATTAGCATATTCACGATTCGTCATTTTGGAATTAACGGGGTGATGACAACGGCCACGTCCTCTTTCCAGCCATGCTATGAGGAACCGAGTGGTTTGGACCGGTGGATTAAGCCGCCATCAAATCTTCAACACACTATGACTGAGAAGGAATTATTGTGGAGGGCATCTCTTATGCCTAGAATAAAGAAGTATCCTTTTGAGAGAGTTCCAAAGATTGCATTTATGTTCTTGACCAGGGGGCCGTTGCCTCTGGCACCCCTTTGGGAGAGGTTTCTGAAGGGACATGAAGGATATTATTCGATCTACGTTCATTCACTGCCGTCATTTCAACCTCATTTTCACTCTTCGTCCGTTTTTTATGGGAGACACATTCCTAGCCAGGTATGGATATTTTATCCTTTTATGAGATTGCATGTTCTACTAAGCATCCTTCAGCAAGTACAAAAAAAAAAAATCTTTTTTATTTTGTGGTAAATTCTTAGATATCTATTTCTCCATCACTGGTTTATCTGGTTTTTACTTTCTGCACATCTTGATTTTCTATATTTGCTCTGTGGTGGTGAGCACACACCCTGGTCTCTTGCATTTAAAAATGTCAGGTTATGTATGTGAAGCTTAAGACATGATGAAATCCGGAATTCATCTTTCCAAGAGTTGGTAATTTTTGGTGATCATCAAAGAAAGGGTTAAAACTACCTTTCCGTGTGTTGGTAGAAAGGAACAGTTCAGTTTTATCATGTTTGGGATGTGTATGGAGAATTACAGTGATGTAGGATATATAGACCATCTCTTGGGGAGGGCAGGTCGCCCTATTTGTTCCATGGACTCTTGTGTCAAGTGCAAACGCAACTAAGTGAATGGATTTGACTCTTTATTCCATGAATTTGACAATCCTGCATGTGAAACTCCACTTGGTCCACTCCACCAGCTGCTAACTTTTGGATCTTGAGACTATTACAACACCTGTGTTTATAAACATGAAAAAAGCAGATGCATAAATGCATTCATACATGATGAACAGCTGATGTAAAGGCATTGACTGCTTGGGTGGCACTCTGGACCTCTTCACATAGTCCTGATGTTTTTTTATTTATCTACGTTCTTGATTCCTGACTTGTTCTCGTGCCACAATCAGTACTGTCATGATATCTGCTTTCAGGTTATGAGGAAGAAATTAATTATTTATGTGAATGATGCTTTGTGATAGAGTTCAAGCTTGTATAGAAGCATACCAAGTATTTATTTCAGATTCATGAACATATTCCATAAAATCTCTGCTTGTTTTACTTTTTAACCTGGGTGTTTTGAACAGAGGAGAAACTCATGATCCGCAGTTAGTAGCTTCAAATATAGAGAGTATCCAGGGAAAATTATATTGTTGTTGCTTTGTAGCTTGAGGGTAACTTGTGTTGTCTAATTTCGTTGAGGTCATCTTGGTTGCTGTTGTAGAAATTTTTGCTGTTCAGATCTGGATAGATATTATGCAATATCTCTTACATATCTGCTAAGAGTTCTGGTTTTCTGCTGTGCAGGTTTCTGAGTGGGGAAGAATGAGTATGTGTGATGCTGAGAGAAGGCTCCTTGCTAATGCATTGCTTGACATATCCAATGAACGGTTCATTCTTGTTTCCGAATCTTGCATTCCGCTCTATAACTTCAGTGTCATTTACCACTACTTAATGAAATCCAAGTACAGCTTCATCGGTGCATTTGATGACCCTGGGCCATTCGGGAGAGGACGCTATAATAATAACATGGCACCTGAAGTGAATATAACCCAGTGGCGCAAGGGCTCCCAATGGTTTGAAGTTAACCGGAAGCTTGCCATCAGCATTGTCGAAGATACAACATTTTACCCAAAATTTGAAATGTTCTGTAGACCCGCATGTTACGTTGATGAGCACTATTTCCCCACCATGCTAACCATTCAAGCAGGGAATTCCTTAGCAAACAGAAGCATCACTTGGGTGGATTGGTCAAGGGGTGGACCTCACCCAGCTACCTTTGGAAGAGCTGATATCACTGAGGAATTCTTCAAGAGAATGCTCGAGGGTCATCGCTGCACTTACAACGACCGGAACTCTTCAATCTGCTTTCTTTTTGGAAGAAAATTTGCTCCAAGTGCTATGGAACCTCTTCTGCATTTAGCACCAAAGTTTTTGGGCTTCTAACACATAAACCCTCAGTCAAATCAAACTTCTTGAGCCGAAGAGCATGCAAAATTCCCTGTTTGTGGTGTGTATTATTTGTCATCATAGAATTCAACCTCAGATGTAATATTATTATTAGTTGAGGTTCACTTGATAGCTCTTTGGCCAAACCCCCCTGTCCACAACAGTATCAGATGTATAGAGAAGTAGCACACCTTATTTAGCACTGCATCAAATTCACATTTTTGTATTCAGAAATCGACATTAGAATAAAATATTTTATATTTGAATATCATTTCTCCGACTCTAGGTTAACAGTTACTCGTAGTCGCGCTCATATATTAACAGTATTGTGGAACTTACGTGCGTCAACGGTTCTATAGCTTGGTCCTCTATGGTTTACATGCCCATTTATGCTTCGTACCACTTGTGTGAGGGCGTCTTTAATAGTTGTTCGATCAATAAAAGTAGATTGTTGCTAAACGAACTCTAAAATTAACTGAGTACACCCTATGATCTAAGTACACCCTATTTAACTACTAAAAATACTCCTAATACACCATTATAAAAACTTAAAACAGCTTTGTTTGTATATATATACTCAAATGGTGCAGAATGACGGAGTCCTGAAGATGAGGAAACTGAAAAAACTTGTTCTAAAGGCTATTGAAGAATCACAGGGTTTGCCTATGCAATGTTTATTTAGTACCTTCAATTAAATGTTATCTATTGATCTTGGCTCCACTTTTACATAATTATTTTTAATCATATTACTTGTTTGGTGCCAGATCAATTCAAGCTCCAGATTTAGAGTTGAGAACAAGCATAAGCATGTTCATTTGGTGGTCAAGGATTAAAATACAGTGTGAAGTGGAGTAACTGGGAATCATAGTATAGTGTCGCCTTTAAATTTGCAGCGTTGCCGGCCTTGGTTGGCTGGCTGGAACCTCATTCAAATTCAGAAACAAATGCAGATGGTTTCCTGGAACCTTTTTTTTGTATGCGGATTTACAAGTCTAGGACTCATATTTTTTTCTTCTGTTTGAAAAGTTTTCAGAAGAAATATCATCATTGTCATTAATTCTGCAATTCTATATGGATCCGACAGACATTGTGATGGTAATTCTTAACTTACCCATCTCTGGACACATTTGTTAATCCTGCTTGGCTTTATGGTTGGTCCCTCCCTAATTATTCTTTTTTTATTATTATTGAGGTTAACAAACAAACCCAAAAGAGAAAGAAAAAAAAGAAAAAAAAAAAGTCCAATTTAGTTGAATATGGTGTATTCTTAAAATTACATTTGTTTCACAATTCAATATATCCTTTTTGATCATTTTATATTAGAGTAAATTAGTGATTCAATAAATAGTTTGGTAGTAGAGTGTACTCAGTTAATTTGAGGATTCGTTTAGCAGCACTCTAAAAGTATTATTATTAGACAGTTGAATTGAAATCTCGACGACAAAAGCCGACCCGGATTATAGGAGCTCCCGTAACACTCGGCCTCTTTATTTGGATTTGACGAGGAAAGAATATGTTGGGCCCACATCAAACCCATTAGCCAGTGGGCACGGCATGGAATATGGAACAAAATGTTGAAAAGCCCTGGAACACATTAATGGACTTCAAAACCGCTCAGCGCCACATTCCTTTGGTTTTCTTAAGCAAATAATCATAGGCATCCTCATAATGAACGTGAATATAAAATTGACACGCACCCAATCACTCTTAAGGGCATTACGGTAACTTCACCAGCACGCATGTGCGCCCCTCAACTCCAAAACGCAAAATGCCGAGCGAATGTTCTGGAAATCCCGCGAAATAAAAATATCAGAAGCAACAGAACCAAATCCCACCCTACACCTGTCGTATCTTTTTCCTTGCAATTGAAAAACCTGTCTTTTTCGAAATCCCACGTGTCGATCGCCCGTTGGCCATCGAGTCGCTCACCAGAAAGTCACGCATCCTCGCTGTGTTTTCTGCGCTGTAATCTCCCTGATTGCGCATTGTGGGCCATTTTTTAAGTTTAAAAATAAATTAAAAACTAAATTTTTTTACCGCGAAACCGTTATAACCTCTTCCATTCCCACGTGTTCATCTGGACCGTTCATCTTGTGATGTGACTCAATTGACGCCGTACGGACAGAATCTGATCCGCGCGTCGCAAGCTAAAAGATTCTTGCGAATATGTTCTCCACTGAGTCGACTCGGCCCCGAAGCGAAAACCCCTTTCGTTAAGGAATGTGAGCACGCGGCGTCGTTTCAGACGAAGGTAAAATCGCGTGTGAAACGACTCCGCGTAGACGCTGGTTTCTAGTGGGGCCCACAGAGAAAAATTTACCAGACCAGCGGTGTGAGCTGTCGCGCCAAACCAATCACAAGTAGCCAGCCTGTAGAACCGGGCAGCTGCCCAGGCTGCCCGCCCCAGCCCAAAATCCCCGCTATAAATACGTTCCTCAAGCCTACTTCATTCCACCTCTGATATTTGTGCTTCAATCTCTCTGCGTCTTCCCAAAACCCTAGATTCCGAAGCACAAACAACACTCACACCAATCAACAATGGCAGTCTCAAAGGCAACTTCACTCGTGGCTCTCATGGCGGTCTTCGTCACCGTCCTCTCTGCCATAGGTGCCGCTCAGGCCGCCGAATCTCCAGCTCCGAGCCCAACCTCCGCATCCGCCTCCATATCCCCGTCGTTCATCTCTGCTTTCGCCGCCGCCTTCGCCGCTATCGTCTTCGGATCTGCGCTCAGGGTTTGAGTCTTCGCTTACTACTGCAACTATGGTTGGGGCTGTGTATTGAGCGGTTGGGTTTCTGATTTGGTTTTTTATTAGTAGTGTTTGTCATTTTAGTAGCTGGTGATTATGGATCTATAGGATTTTCAGCGTCACGTGGGTTTTTGTGATGCATAGACTACATATATAATGCACTTGGTTTATTACTATGGGTTTTGTATTTGTGGATTTCGATTATTATCATTATTATGAGTAAATAATTCATTGATTTTATTTCGTTCATCTTCCTCCTCCTCCTGTGTTTGATGCTTGAGTTACTTTCAGAATGTTGTTTGTTTAGCTTGTGATATCAAAATTAACTAATATCCAAATTGTTATTTCATTTTCATTCACTGCAAATAAAAAGCGGCAAATGACAATTCCAGATCTCAATTATTTTATTTTCACTTTCCTTAAAAATAATGTTCCAAAAAACCGGCGTATCCAAGTCGGTGTTAATTATTTATTTATTCTAACAGAATAAAGCTGTATTTCCAACTGCAACACTTAATGAGTTTATAATTTGATAAGCTCTGGGTCACAGACTTGGAAAAAATCACTAATTTCAATGGTCAGTGTTTATTGACAAATATCCCCAGTGGGTAAGGGTATATTTAGGGCCTATCGGGGTTATTATCCATACTATTTTTTGGGTGCTAATTAAAATTGAAAAATCTTCGTCTTGTCTTCAAGACCTGCAGGTAACGTTAGAATTGCCTTTGAGGACCAGCTGGATGGTGGGTGGTGGATCTGTCTCCACAAACTCACACAGAACAGATGTCGTTCTTAAAATGTGTTTATGGTTCTTCGTGGCATAATTAAGGGGATTAATTAAAGTCTTGACGTTAATGATGGTGAATTATGAATGTTAATTTGAATTAGGAATGTTTTCTCCTCTTCCAATAGTTTAATTCAGCTGGGTTTGGTTTGGTGGCCCGATATGATAAGTCATGGGTTTTCATTGAAATTGTCAATGACGTTAAGAAATTAAATTACCGCGTTAAGTGTTCCGTGTCACATCAAAATACCAATTAGGGAGGCCACATAATGTAAAGTGGCATCCACAAATCATGCGACTAAACAATGATATTATTTTATCATTATAAATTGGACGTGGCCCTCCAATTTGCTAATGGGTAACTTTAGGGAGTTGGGGTTTTGGTTTTTCTCCTGTCTTAGCTAAATTTTTATATGTATCTTTAACAGCTTTGCAAATTCATATATTGTGGTTTTACGTTACGTGTGTCAGCTAAAGGGAGTTATGGTTTGTTTTTTTCTTCCTTTTTGAAAGTAACTTTCAAACTAGTCTCAAATCTCGTCTCAAGAGTCAATTTTGTGATTTTCTTCACATCTTGAGAGCGATCGAGTCTCGAGTTTCTTTCACTCGGATGGTGAAGTCTGAAATTGATTTTGCCCATGAGTGATGAGCAGCACCTCCACCGTAAGTCATTGATTTATGTGAGATTGAGACCCGTATATAAATATATGAACAATCATAAGTCAGTCACGTGCGCTTGGACGACCATCCAACACCGTTAATTTCCTTTTCTTACATGACATAAGAAAATGTGTTGTAGGTTGAAAAGAAAATAAAAAATTGTTGGATTGTATATCATTTCATGACTAACCACTGGAATTACATCCCTGAAGCCTATTTTAATTATTTTCCACAATTAGGGTTCGAAGGAGAGAAATTTCATTTGTTCGTGTGCTTGGAAGTGATGATTTGTTTTTTTTTCTTTCTTGTTATGATTAAACAAACTTAGTAGGAAAATGAGAAACAAGACTCTGTATACAGGACCGGAAATGAATCCATTCATTATTCTGATGGTTGAAAGGTGAAGATTTTACAAAGGTTCTAACATTTTTCTCATACCTTCAAAAAAAGAAGGGGAAAAAAAAAACGAAAATGCTATATTAGTCTTTTCACTAAAAGTCCTTTCTATTCAGAGTCAGACTCCACGTTGCCCATCGCCTTTAGCCCTCTTGGTCTCTGCAGCATCATACAAAAATGCATAAAAATATCAATATTAAAGGCAAATTAAGGAAATTTGATTTAGGCCCTGAATTGAAGAAAATTACTCAATAAAATACCTTCTTGGAAATCTTCTTCTCTCTGACCTCGTACCGTTCTAGGGTCAGATCACAGAGCCATGCTCCTGGGCTTACCAGCTATAAAACAAAATTACAGAAAATAAAAAACTAATTAGAACAATGATCTTCCAGCTAATTAAAAGGCAGAGGCCAAAACAAGCAAAAACAGACTGGCAAAAGGGAACCCTTTTGCTTCAGGTAATGGGCAAAAAGCTGGATAGGCTTTTTGACAAGCACTTTGATGAGTTTGCTATGTTTGGAACTTAAAAAACGAAAACGGTGCGTTGTGCGTTGTGCGTTGTGCTTTCATGCTTTTGTGCTCAGCAGTTGACAGTGCGGTCCAACCCGGAAAACAGTTAGCATAATTAAGAGCTAGTGAAAATACCTATATGCCCTCACCACTTAGTATATTATTTCCAAAAGAACCAAGAAAATAAAAACCAACGGTTACAGGCCCAGGGTCCGTTTGGACCCATTATGCCCTTTTTTTTGTCGGTTAGTAAAGAATTAAGGCCCACTTGCTTTAAACGTCCACTGATGCCCACTAAATCACATGCGGCCACATGAGACTCCATGCACCGTCCATCACCATAATAACCAACCCAAAAGCAACAACCATGTATTGCCACGTGTAACATCAGTTTTCCACTAAACAAGGCGACCCTAAATAAAATACTTCATTGTCGTATTATTACGAATAATTTAGAACTTAATCTTAACCCAAACCATCGTCCTATTAATATTATTCCAGTCGGACAGCAAACAAACTTTTAGGCATATTAGGTATATGCATAGATGGCTTGGCGGACACGTGTATCCCTTGCTCTTGCTGTCACTTTAGCAATCTTATTTGGCTTCTTTTAACCCAAATTAAACAAATACCAGAAATTTCTATTTATTTCCACCCTACCACATGCTTTACCCACATTTTTTTTAAATTTTTTAAATTTAATTTTTTTGCTTTTCCTTCCAAGCATTCTACCCTTTCTAAGCTAGTCCACATTTTGTCACTACAACAACAATTTGCATAAATACAAGGTCAAACAACTATATAAATATAATCAAATCAAACTGGGTTTTGTTTTGTTTTGTTTTTGCAAGGCAATGGTGTTATTTTAAAAAATAGAGAAAGAAAAAAAAAACTACTTAATTTTAATTAATACTAATTAATAAGTAAAGTATCTAAAAAAGGAAAATAGAGGAGCTTACATTGAGGGTGCGTTGAATGAACTTTGCTCTTTTCTTGGGTCTCTGAGGCAATTTTGACCCTTTGATTGCCATGAAGTCCTCTTCTTTCTCTTTGTTGGTCAAAGCAATCACGAACTTCGGCGGCCAGATCATCGGTGGCGCCAACGCTGCTTCGCCGCTTCCCGATGAAGACCCACCTCCCCCCTTCTTACTATCGTGCGCCGTGTCCGAAGAAGCTGCAGACTTGGTGTTGTTATTCTCATTATTATGGTGGTGGTGATTGTGGTGGTGATTGCCTTTCTTATCGTGCGCACCCCCTCTGTTGTCGGGTGATGCAATTCCCCTCAAGCCTCCGTTGCTCTGGCCTCTCATGGCACTTGTTGTGGTCTCTGAGTTTCTACACAATTCAGATACGCATATCAAAATCAAATCAAATCAAATCAATTCAATTCAATTCAATAAACCCATTAAAAAGCAGGCACAAAACATAATAAATGATTTTTTTTGGGCAAAAAATTAAATTAAAATAAATTTATGTGGGTAGTTGTGAAATTACGGGAATGACCTTGGGACGATCTAGATCGGTGGATTGGTAGTGTAGAGAGAGAGAGAGAGAGAGAGAGAGAGAGAGAGAGAGGCTTAGAGTTTGTAATGGGTTTTGCGTAGAAAATTAGCGTGGTTTTTGGCTTCTTTGGGGGACCTTTGTGTTCTGCTTTTAAACGAGGGAGTTGTTAATTTTCTTTTCTTTAATGAAAAGTCAGATATTTTATAGAGAGAGAGAGAAAGAGAGAGAGAGGACAGGGATGTGATGTACTGTATAACGTGCACAGCTGGTTTTTAGGCAGGATTTTAGCCGTTGGATTGAGAGTGCCTTTTGTGGGGGTTAAGGAACACGTGTTGAAACGTGGAAGGAGTGGACCCGTTGCCTAATCCATCAATGATCCGACGGCTAAAAACGGGGTTGATGAATTGGTTTTCGGTGGACACGTGGAATAGGAATTGCCCATTTCCTGTTTCCAATGAGCCCATGGAATCAGGGTACCGGTCGTTATGGATCGGATGCTATCATTCTAAGATGCAGTGGAGCTCCGATCCGGTGTGACCATGAGCAAAATAAGCCTGCTACACGTCCTAGTGGAATTCAATTTACTCAAGCCTAATCATGCTAGATTTATGATCAAATCAGCGCTAACATGATGTCTAAAATAAAATAACAAATCAATGATTCACAATAAATAAGGCATTCATTCCAAACAAGAAAACTAAAACTAGGATCAAATCAATCATGCTTGAAATCATCAACTTAATACCCCATCCTAAAAAAAGGAAGAGTCGAACTCTTGCCGTGAATGTGAGGGTAAATCCTCGACCTTATGGCACTAAGACTCTTTATATCTTTCTCTAATTGAAGTTGTTTGTTATGTTAATGTGTTTTATGTTGTGCACAACCAAGCCAAAAAGATTACATGACTACATGAGCATGAGCTCTCCTTCTGGGCTTTTACATCTCTTCACCCACCTGACCAATTGGAGAGTGGATCATTAAGATAAGCCTCACAACAAATTCGGCCCCATTTTTCATCATTAAAACTCCTAATCTCAAAAACCCTCCGATAAAATTTCATTAAACTACACATTAAGCATTAAAACAGCCATGTTAATGGCAGGCCAGGAATATAAAAAACCAGTGGTGTGGGACAAAATTCCATGCTGTCTAGCCTTATCCATTTATCCAGTCCTACTCATATAAATCAATCCAATCTAAAGCGACAAATTTGCACAAGGATAAATCAGAGATTTTCCCTTCAACCAAACAAGATTTTCTCTTCAACCAAACAAGGAAGAAGATAACAGAATTTGCAATCACTCTATTGTTGCATATGAAATAATCTAATCAAAGCAACAAACACTTACCTAACAAAATTATTTTCTTTGACCTTCACAGACGTAGAGAAATTGGCCACGCAATCTTCTGAGATTTTCCCTCACAAATCTAGAATCTAAAATCAAGCAATTCTGTATATAAAATCTCCTGATCTGATGATTATGACTGTACAGATAATGCATCTGACGGTGAGATCAAGGTATATATAAAAACCGCACCAAAACTGTACAGATATAACCGTAGGCAACAAGACCCAAAATAACTAAATGACAAAACCCGCGCACCTGGCCCACCCGCCACTAATTTAAACGACAAAACGCCACCATAATTACCCCATAAAACGACGAAACTACACGTTAACGAAATGGCAGGACAACCGAAACGACGTCCCGTGGAAGCAATAGATATAGATTTAGATAAAGCAAAAGCGTGAAGTGCAAGTGGTAACCTGAGAACACGCTGAAGTGGCGGCTGCTGCGGAGATAACGGCCGTTGACGGAGATTTAAATACCCATTCGTCTGATTAGAGTTACCGGCGGTGGAGGGCTGATTGGCTGGGTCCTTATCGGGTCGGAATACCCGGCGGTCGACCCGGACTGTGGTTCGGGTAACCGGGGCGTCGGAGTCGTCTTTGCCCTTGTCCTTGACCTGGATCTTCATACACCTGAGGCGCTTGCGGTTCCCCCACTGCAAAACGAAATCGGACGACGTCGTTGCGTGTCGTATGGCATCGGAACTCGCTCTCAACAGCAGAGAGGCTGAGGCGTCCCCTCCGGTTCTGTCTCGAGTGTTGGAATTGTGGGTGTCTTTAGTATGGGTGTGCCTAAGACAGTCCCTTTCCATCTCCTTTTGTACACCTGTCCACCCATGCCAAAACAAGAATTAATCACAGCGGTTAGTTAGTTGGTTAACATGGTTTTTTACATTTTAATCGCGGTTAATTCTCATAATTAAAGTTAGGGACGGAAATGGCAAAAACTGAGAATCTGGGATTGGATTGTGGCTGGCTCTCTGCAACTGCGAGTGCCTAGAAATAAAATTCAAATAAAAATCAAGGCCTACCCAAACAGACGGAGAAGATGAAGATCGAAAAAAAAAATGCAGGGAAAGGACAAAGAATGAAAATTGTATCTTTGATTTTCTTTTTAATCAGACGCTTCCATCGAATTGCGATTAAATAAGTTGAGCAATTACGTCTCTTAGCTCAGTTTTTTCTTGCATCAGTTTCCCGAGAACCAAACAGAAGATTTTGTACTCTGCTGGTGTTTGAATTTCGGAAAAACAAAAACTTCGGACTGCCAGCAAAGAACACCAAAGATAGATAGATTTTTCACAAAACAGAGGGTAAAATTTCGCAGAGAAGGTCTTTTCTTTTCAATGCTGATAATACAGACGGAAATCATTCAGAAAAATATATTAAAAGCCTTTAAAATGGAAGTGAGGAGGAGGAGGAAGAAGAAGAAGAGATAACCTTCCCCAATATAAAGGTCCATTAGTTTTTTGAAATTGAAAATTCTTGCATAGAAGGCAGATGACAGAAAATTGAAAGAAGATGATGGACAAAGATTCCAAGCCCATGATGGATCCAAATGTAAGACCCAGCGAGAGAGAGAGAGAGTCAAGGAACTCAGCTGGCTTCATTTGAAAAGCTTAAAATTCTATTGCAAAGTTATCTGCTTTTGAACATCGAAAATCAAAAAACAGAGAAACCAATTGCTTGGACTCTGCTGCACATGACGAAAAAGAAGAGAAAAGTGAGAGCCTCTTGAAGAAACCAAATTGAGTAGAAAGATATCAAAATTCGAAGAGCCGAAAATGGAAGGAAATCAAATCCGCCAGTGAAATCCTAAGCCCGATACTTAATTTCACTGATCTAGGATTCGGAAAATGAATCTGCACCTGTTATACTGAGATTTCGCAAGCAGCTACAATCCTGAATTTGCTAAAGAAAGTTTGCTTCTTTTGGGCAATCTTGCTCTTCTAGGCCTTCTGACTTTGCAAAATGCAAATCTAGAGCCGAAAATCAACGAAATGATTGAAACTTAGAGCCTATGTCCCTGACACTCATGAATGAGAGATGCTTGTTCTTCTTTATCTCATACCCCAGTTGAGATTTCTTCAAAAAAAGGGGTCAAATCTCCTGGAAATGTACCTGTGAAACCAAAATCAACGAACGATGAGTTAGAATAGGGGAACGAAATCGTTTAGGAAATTAAGCAAATCCAACTCCCCTCACCTTTAAACTAGATTTCTCGACCTTTTCTCTGTAAATTTCAATGAAATGAGATCCAGCTTGGAAATTATCCCAGGAAATCGATTGATTTCACTTCAAATTCCCCCAAAAGCTCTTGTGAATGTATCTGCAAAACAGAAATTGCACAAAATAACCCGGTCATTCTAAGAAATCAGATTACATTAAAACTACCAAAATCGAGCTCTGTTTTCTCCATCACAAACCTCTGCAAGCTCTTCTCTCCTTGTCTCTCCCGCGAACACACAACAGGCTCAGAGAAAAGCTTTGAATTCTCCCCCGAATTCCTCTTTAAATTCTAAAGCAGAAGAAAAACCGAAGGCCGAAACTACAGAGAGGTTCTTTCTCCTTCTTCTTCCTCTTTCTTCTTGTTGTTTTGATGGAACGAAATGCACTCTCACCTTTCAAAACCCAGGCTTTATACGACCCCTCCCACTCTCCTTCATACTTGAACCGTCCAACGCCGAGCATTATCGGCCCTTGATCAACAATCCAACGGCTCCCGCGTCTCCCTGTCTTAAACCGTCAGCTCCGTCTCTTTTAAACCCCGTTACAACGTTCTTACTATGCTTCCCCTCTTCGCGTCGTCAAATGAATCTAACAGAATCTACTACTCCGTTAAGTGGCAATAATTTGCATTACCCAATTATTTTTTAATTCATCCTGTACCTTATTTTAATTTTTAATTTTTAATTTTATTTTTCTGGTGAACCGGTTCGTTGTAGTGTGGTTATAGTGAACTAACCATGGTAAGTTTAACCAGAGTCGTGGATTAAACGTTATCAGACAATTGTCCTTGATGTCCGGTTCCTATGGCCGATTATAGACCGTAAATAAGCCGAGCTTAAATATTTGTGTGTTGACCGAATAAAATTGTTGAATCTAGAGCGTCGGTTCCTGCTCCCCATGAATTTTTGTTTTCACTGTTGGTTTGACAATGTGCAATTATGGATCATATTTTAAAGTTGGGTTGTATTTTCTAAAAATAAAAAAGAAAAAGAAAAAGAAAATGTTGGGTTGTGATTGTTGGGAGACCATGGGATGGGACACTGCCATATAATAATATTCATTTTTACCTCCATGTTTAGTAAGGATAATTTCGCATGTGTCAAGTTAAGTGGTGAGTATTATTCGATTAAAATATGTAATACAATTAGCATTAACTATACCAAATCATTCCATCTTTAAAGTAATTGGACTTTGCCAAAATTGTACATTATTGGACCCGTAATGTAGGTTGTTGCTTACCTACATTTTGGCTGCTACAGGTTGGAGCAAGCAAGGTGAGGAAGAAAGGGAATTTGGGGTTGGACGCATGCTCTCATACCGTACGCCTACATTCTCCACAACGAGATTGGGCACACCTATAGCATGGCATGTTCATTTGCCTAAAAATGGATATTCAAATCATTCCAATTCCTGAATTTACATCAGGCATAGAAATTTGTGTTTCCACATTAAAATCGTCATTCAATTCTTGAAAAACCATAAATTATATTAATTAAGAGAGTAATATAGGAAATATTTTTTTATCATCACTTTAACCCAAGATGTATGCTCACAATGCTTCTTACTACTTGAGTTGACACATGTCCTTATGCATAACCATGATTAATTTTTTACTTTGATTTATGTAATAATGATTATGCTTATGGACACATGTCAAGTATTGAGAATGATGGAGTATACACCTTGAGTGGATTAAAGTGATGAACAAAAATACTCACATTTTCTTATAACCATTTATTCTCTTTAATATTTCTAACTTTCCCCAATTCCCAATGCGATTGATATCTTTAATTCTATTTTTGAAAAACTCAATTACAGGGAATATAATCACAATGATAATGACATTATCTTATGAAAGGCCCACTAGATTACCACTTTTTATTTTATTTTTTGGGTGAAAAGCTAGATTACCAATTTACCATTTGGAGACAGACAAGAATTAGAGCCGAGCCGCTCACTTCCTTAATGAAGCAACCACAGAGAACATAAAACAAAGGCATATCGTAATTGCGAAGTTTTATATAACCAAAGCCTGATGTGTACACCGGCTGCAGCAAACAGGTACGTATTCATACGCAACAAACATGCTAATATTTACTTACAAGATTCAGTACGTACGTGCATTACAGTACAGGGGCTTGAGTTGTATTTACACAAGGTTACACTGAAGCAATCAGAATAACATTAACAATCATCGAAATGCTTTCCTAAGATATGTTTTGCATGTAGAGATGACCACGGATTGGTTATTCAAATCCCACATTTTTTTTATTCTTGAAATCATGCACTGAACCCCCGGTGCAGGGAGCTCCAACGGCTAGAAGGAACGCTCACGCAGGCTTGTGCTGAAGCCTCAGCCATCTGCTCCTTTGTCATTCCAGCGTTGCAGATGTTTGCCAGGGACCGCATGTGTTTCATCCCGTATTGAGATAGGGATCCACAATATGTCTCAAAACTCCTCACCTGCACAAACAAACCCATCAAACCCATCAGGCACAGGCACAAATATTATTTGTGAAAATCTGTTTTATATATGCAGAACAAGATATAATCAGAAAAGTTTTAAAAGCATTAAGGGGAAAACGGACAGCAGAAGTATTACCATTGTCTTAAGGCAGTCCCAGTCATCAACAAGTGGCTGCCCAGCAGGTCGAACAGTGTTGAGCACTTCTGGACCTTTCTTGATTCCAAACAGGAGTTTCCCGATAAGTTTCATGGTTTGATCCATATGCATTCTATGAGACATTGCTTCAACAAAATCTTTTTGAGCTTGAATTTTCCTTGGTGAGCCTTCAGGAGCTTTGCGGTACTGCATCCAGAAAAAGAAAAGAAGTGAAAACAAGGGGCTTAGATCCTCAGGCTGACAGCTTACACACAGAAATAGTTACAAAACCACAGAATATTCAGAAGTAGAACCTTAGAATTTCATAACAATTAAGGCTTTTATTTAATCAAAACCTTGGTTTCATTCCATTTTTGGTATTCAAAATTCTTGTTCCAAGCAGAGATATTCTACTGCTTTGTTTGGAGCTTCACAGGAGAGCAGGGCACACGGCATGGTTCCAAAACCTCCATGGTACTTATGATATGTTACCGTTTAAACAATGAACACATGGAGTATTCCCCAATCATCATTACCGATCTCTCCTGACTTTTAATCAAATCAATCATAATATCTAACAGTATGACATACTTCCAAATATAAGTACTGATGATGACTAGTACATAACTTTTAAGACTAGATATTTAAAAGAAAAGGCAAAATAACTATTTACGGATGAAAAATTAAGAGATAAACCTTATGCCAGAAATGGACAAGATCAGCATCCCGCTGGTTGACAGCTTTTGTAGATGGCCTCAAGGAGTTCTCGCCCAGAAAAGTGTAGTTATCATTTGCAGGATTTGTCCCCATATACACAAAGAGGTTGTCCTTGCTGAGCCCTACATCGCCATATTGCATGACATGAGAACCAAAGCCAGAATTGTCATTTGCTGTCCTCGTTTTAACCTGGGCCATCATAATGAAATCAAAGAATTGACATTAGCAACTAGCAGGATCACATCTAGATATTTCTTGGCCAGACCCTCAAGACTTCTCTAAATACAGACAATCTCATTTATTTAAACATACAATAATAAACAGCTGGTCTACCTAAATTATCAAGTGACACTAAGCGATTCTTTCCTGTACAAAAGAAGAAGAAAAATTCTCTATTTGTTCCATAACAATGTGTTAAGAGACAAATTCTTACCAGTTCATACTGTTGGTGCAAAGTTTCCGACCTCAAGTTGTGTACATCACTGTTCACAAGGTCAAAATGTTAAATCTCAAATGAAAAATTATAATTTGAACAGTTTCATTCTCCAACCTGAGAAAGAAACTGCTCTTGTAAGGACAATCCAAACACCCACACCACCAGTGCAAGGATTAAAGAAGAAAAAACAATTGGCATGAAATCATACAGTTTCAAACTTCTACCTAATTCATATATTCTTCATATTTTGAGGCAAATCTTAAAGTGACAATACTAAAGAAGTAATGCACTTTTAGGGAAAGATGAAATTGTTATTATTTACCAAGGGTATGCAAAATGAAGCTGACATTAAGCTGCTTTTGTTCCCACCCCTTTATTGAAAATTTAACAAAATGAAAAAATTCTGCATACCTGTCTTCCATCCAAGCAACGCTATACAAGTCACCCAAGCAGGTTTCATACTCCAGGGGAGGACTAGGATATTCTCCTGGGCAGTAAGTCCCCCAACTGCTCTCTTCTGCATTTGATGCCGTAGTTGCAAAGATATTCAAACCTTCAGGAAGAAGTCCCTCAAAGATACTTCCGGATTCACAAGCTTCAAGATAAAATACCTGCAGTTTTACGAATTAGTCCAACTCTATTGGTAAATGCAGCATCTATTTACAGTTCAACTAGAAACTTACCAAGCTTTTATAGGTTCCTGCTGCGTGCTTCTTCTTCAGGACTTCTATTAGATCGTTAGCATAAATATATGGACTGGTAGGCATCCCTGGGGAAAGAGTAAGTAGATAAGATATGGGGATGTGGGCAAAATAATATCAGTATTGTCATGTGCAGAATTGATACTAACCAAGAACTCCAGGACCACCATGATCAGAATAGTAAATGAAAATATGATCGTCTGGACCGCTGTCCACAACCTTCCCAGTACCCCCTGTAAGAGCAGTTTTATTTCCAAGGATAGCAGCAAAAAAGTTGTTAACAGTAACATCATCGCCGGTGTAATCCTGCCACCATAAAATTGACCGCATGAGGGGAATTATAACTATCAATTCAAAAGCAGGTAAACACCTAGAGGGGAAGATAACAGACCTTTGGGACTCCTTTGTAAACGTCATCACCATGTGGGCTGTTAATGATGACTCCAGGCCTAGGGTTCTCTTCGTTATAAGCGATATCATCATACATGAATACAACAATGTTTTCATCTTTCAGCCCACCTTTCTTCAGTAGTTGATAGGCATGGCAAATATCAGCCTAAACAAACAAGATAAAAAGGTCCATGTTAAACATCAATCAAGAAATGAGGGTGGCTTAGCTTTCAAATATGAGAAACCAATAAGATATTTATTGACATTCATATGAAGATATAGACACAACAAAAGTATCAATTTCACCCGTGACACAGAAATCCAGCTCCTATACAAATATGGTTAACTTTGAGATGTACTCCATGTCAAAGTTTCAAACTGAGATGAGATCAAGGAATTTAATAATTAATAAAACGAACTTGAACTAAATGCATATGAGTTCCAAAACAAACTCAAGCCACATGTAAATTTAAAACTCTGTCTTAGTCAAAATGAGATGAGATCAAGGAAGATAAGAAAGACACAAGCTTGAGCTAAATTCATATTAGTTCCAAAACAAACTCAAGCTTCCAAATTTTAGTTTGACAAATTCGAAAGCAAACAAGGTAAACGAATCAGAAATTGGATAAGATGAAAGTCAAATTTAAAGGAGATTATACAAGCATAAACTTTCCAATATGAGGTCACCCAAATTCAGATATCAAACAATTCAAAAAACATGAAGGGAAAAAAAAAATTGAAATTAACATCCAAAATTATAACTCAAATTCCATGAACAACTAAAGTTTGATGAAAAAAAAAAACAAAAAAGAATATTTCTGAATTAAGAAATATGATATCGTGTAAAAGTAAGACCTGATGCCTGTAATTCCAGTATCCATTTGAGCCAGCGATCAAAACAGCCCATCTGGTCCCCACGGTGCCGTCGTCTTGCTCATCAGGGCCGTCATCGCCTCTGCCGAAGAATCTAGAAGCTTCAGAAGGTAACCGTAAAACGTCTCCGATCAGGTCCCGGCTACCGGCAGCGAAACCGGAGAGGGAGACAAGGAACAACAGGACGACGGCGCTAGCCAACCGAGTCATGGCGGTTTCCGGTCAAATTGGGATGAGGATATCTGATTGGTGGAGCTGGCATAAAACACAAAGATCGAAGGTTGGAGGAGGAGTTGATATTTATTGGTGACCACGTGGTTTCTCTCTTTCAATGCGACTTGGATGATCGATTGCGGGCCCAAGCGGGCTTACTCTTTAATTGGAAAGGCGTGCAATCTGGCGCGTACACGTCGGCACCGTATTATTGCGGGAATTACGGTGTTGGCGCTGTATAATTCGACCGGTTTTTTCACCTGTAATTCGTATAACAAGGTGTAATTTCATTTATTAAAGAATACAGTTTCTTTAGTTAACTTGCCAGATTTTTTATTTTTGAGTATCAGAGCAAGTCAAGATTCTTTATAACTATGCCAGATTTATAAGCTTGTTAACAATACTAATAAAGAATACTTCGGCCCAAACATCCGACCTAATCTATTATCATTCAAAATAAGAGCTTAGTCTATCATTGTTCAAAACAAGAACTGGAAGCTCTAATGAGTTATATTTTTGTATTTTCTTCTTTTAACTTTATAATATAAAACCTACTAGATGTTGAAGAATGTTAGGTTGAAACTTTGGTACCAATCATGCCCACCTTCCCCTCGTATGAAAAGGTAGAAAACAAGGTAGGTATGATTTAAAGAATACAACAAAACTGATGATGCAGCAGACAAAGGAGGGTATCTATTAGATTTATGAATTACAGGACAAAAAAAATGCACCATTGCTTGCTGAACAAGAACTAGTGATGCTGAAATGATAAAGGAAGGTCTGTATTTCCACCTCATACCCGTTCCAATCAATGGTATCTGAATATCAGGTTGGGATTGGCAGCCTTGCTTGGCCTTGCTCTAAAACCATGTTATCCGTCCAACTGGCGCTCAATAAAATTTAGGAAAATACTAGGTTTACCACATTTTTCATACCACATTTCTAATAGAGGTGGACCCCATTGTATTGGTGGGCTCCACCTCTATTAAAGATGTAGTATGAAAAATATGGTAAACCTAATATTACCCTCAAATTTATACTTTCTTATAATAAGAACGGTTGGACATATTACGTGGTCCGACCTTTTCTCCCGAAACTTACTCCTAAAAATTTCACACTCAACACTCCACATCAACTCACTTTTGTTGCGGACTCGTTCGGATTGGCCAATGACGTATGGCCCACTATTGAAAATAAATCAAATGTCGACAGATTCAATGAACCTACTACCAAGAATTACGTATTCAACAAAAAAAATCATAAAATATCCCTAATTGATTGGGCTGCAAAACAGTACGTTAGCCCGATAATTTTCAGCCATTTTGGGCTCGCTCAGTACAAATAAGCAAAGCTTCCTTGGGTTGGGCCTTTCCTACTATAATCCAATCCGGATTAATATCATCGTTTGCCACGCAGCCAAACAAGCCATTACTGATTACCGCCAGCGCTCATCTAGGCTTCACTATAAAACACCATACCAACGAGACGCAGTCCTCTGAGGAACCAAACGCCAAAAGCCGCGGTTATGCTTCATCGTCCTTAAGCAGAGCACTCGAATCGGAAAATTCCAGAAGCTTTGAATTGCTGCGTTTTGTTTTTGCATTGTTAGGGTTCGTACATCGGTAAAAAAAATCTATTATATTTATTTACGCTTTTTTTTGTTTTCGTTGTACCTGTGAATTTTTCTGGTTAGGGCTCGCATAATCTGTTTGGTGATTTGCCTTAGAGAAAATTTGCACGAGTTTGCAGTTTTTGTCACGTCTGTGGAAATCTGCAGGAATTGATGCGTGTTTTCTTCCTGCTTTCTGCTCAGTAGGTGCTTATAAATTTCGTGGTGCGTTTTTTCCCTATTGAAGAAAACCTTATATGGAAGGAGAACACAGCATACTAGACGCAGTATTTGAAGACGATAACTTTGAAGATGGCGAAGATGTTGAGATGCTTGATGTGGAAGAAGGTGAGCTTGTGGAAGAAGGGGAGCTTGTGGATTTTAACTCACAAAATGGTTCGGGACAGAGCAGTGGTGGCAATGTCAGTGTAGCAAACCAAGAACGTCAGGGCAAGAATCAGAAGCGCAGGGGTAAGAAGAAGAGGAATAGGAGAAGGAACAGTGGCCCTGGAATTAATGTCACTGACATAGACAGGTTATGTCCTGCCCGATTAAGAACGAAAGAAATTACATGTATTCAAAAGGAATTTGGAGCTCTCTTGTGGGTTTTGACATTCTTTTAATGTTGTGTCTTTTTCAGGTTTGTGATGGATACATGTAGGCGACTGAAAGAGAAGAAATCATATCTGGTATATACTGCTGTTGGTTGTCTGGGTGTTCTTGCATTGAATGATCTCGTCAAAGAGGTATGCTGCCCTTTGTTGTGTGCTTTTGTGGAAATGCTGTGACAAAGAAAATTATATAACTTGGGTATTGTTTGCTTTATCTTTTATACGCAACTACGTGTGCATTACATTATGTTTTGTAATTGTCTTCTTCTGAAAATCTCCTTCACAGACGCCATTAGCAACTGGTTGTAAATTTGGTACATGTTTATCTGCATTAATGTGCATTTGTAGATGATCCGACCTTGCTGTCAGTTTGAGAACATGTGCTTTGTGCCCAATACCTTTCAGTGGAGTTTTCAGTGATATTCTCAATTGAAATCATCTATTATATTGTTCAAAGTAATTCTATTATGTACCTGCTTGAGCACTCTTGGTCTTTCTGCTAATGGTAATCCTGTTATTGGGTGAATGGGTTAAGCGTCTGGTCGTGCTTCATGGGTACTTCTTAAGATTGCCTTGGCTCGGCTTCACATCTAGCTTTAAGATGATCCGATCTTGCTGCTCATGTTCAGAACATGGGATTTGTACTCAGAGCTGGGTTTCAGTGATGTCAATTAAAAATCACCTATCATATTGTCCATGCCAATTATGTTCTATAGATTCTTGAACACTCTGGTTTTTTTGCTAATCGAGGGTCCTGTTATTGGGAGGATGGTTATGCGCCCAGAAATGCTTTATGGGTTACTTTTAAGGTTGTCTTTACCTCCTGAGCCATCTGTCCCTTTTAAAGTCCCCTTCACATTATAGCTTCAAGGGGAAGGCAGGGTATCCTTTGTTGAGAGTGGACTTGAATGATTCAACTGGCCTTTTGCAAGGGAAGGTGAGATTCTGGGTTGCTTAATTTTGGACCAGCTTAGAGCTGCCGATGCTTATGCACACTATTTGGCCACGCAGCCTTGCATAATTTCTGATCCTCAATGTTGTTTCCCTACCCTTGCAGATTTCTCTTGCAGAAGCCATTTTACTCCTTTCAATCTTGTGCTCTGAGCTGTGATGTCCCCCGGATGAACCACTTCATCTTATGCTATTTGTGTAGGTTGATATCATTTTTTCTTGGAGTTGCATTAGCCAATATGCATGCAAAACACATGTAAGAGTACTCTAATAGATATGCATAACAAAGCAATACACATCTATTTTTGCTCCAAAAAGCTCATCATTCATGTTTGCTCCTCCCCCAGGAACCATAAGCTCTATCCGGAGATGGTTTACAGAAACTTTTGTGATTATGAACATCTTTGAGCTTCCTTTGATTGTAGGGAACGATATCCTTAGTTAAGTAATTTCTGAATTTTATTAGATGTGGTTGTTACAAGTGTTTCTATGTTTCTCGTATATTAGTTATTTGTAGTCCGGAGGGAATCCAGTATCAGGAGAATGGATACTTTTTCCCTGCTAGAAACCATGGTGTATCTAGGATATCACTTATGAAATGATGAAAAATTTCAGGTGGATGCGATCCAGGCTTGTGGAGGTCAGATGACTCATGATGGCAAACGTTTCCGATTTGGTGGTGGAGTACTATGGAGTATCATCAAAGCACGAGAACCAAAGGCCTACAAAGAGATAATGAAAAAAGGAAGGGAATTTGAGGTGCGTAGTAGTGGATCATAGATTCATAGTGTTGTTTCTGATGATATTTCCCGAATGTCAATTAAATATCACTTTTATGAGAAAAAGTGTAAAACTACAGCGTTGTTGATTACTTTTTATGTTTTCTATCTCCATGCAGAAGCAATTCAGGTCAACAAATAATAGACAACCAATACAGCAAGGGAAAGAAGGTTCATCTCAAGCAATTGTGAATTCATTCAAGGATGATACTCCAGCTAATGTTTCAGATGCCGTACCGGTTATATGTCAAATGCAAACTCAAGGCATTCAGTCAAATACTGAAGGGAAACAACTTTCTGTTCATGATAGGTTAAGGGTGCCTGTTTCATATGATGATGACCTGCTTGGAGAGGCGCCCAAAGATGATGCACTTGAATGTTAGAAGAAATGGATTTATATTCGCCCAGGATCTTCTGTTTCTATTTTTTCATCCAGAGGGTAGGCATTGAGTTTACTCACAGATGGGGTTTTTATATGCAGAGAGTTCTCATTTGTTTCGTTTGCCTGGAGGCAACATAATTCTTTTCCCCTAGTAAAGAGTTTAACTGAAGTTTATCAGCATTATCATATTGTGATTAAAAGCATTTCAATGAAATTTCAAGAATGCGTTTTGCCACAATGTCAAGTCTTATTATATTTATGTTCATGAATTTCTACCCCTCTGATGTCTTTCTAGAATTGCCTGGAGAAAACAAATCAAAACATCATTGTTTATTCGTAGACATTTTGAAAATTTACTGAGCATTTTGAAGGTTGCCAATGGTTCTGGTTGGTTTTAAAAGATTTCATTTACTGGCAGATGATTTGACGAAATATTTATTCTTGAAAGCAACTGTTGTCTTAACCAAAAATGGAACTCGTGGGCTTATATACATAATTGGATGGGTAGCTTATCAGAAATTGAAAAAGTATAGTGTCGTGTTAAAATGTATGAAGATTAAAAAGATCACAAAGCAACAAGCATTGCTCAAAATCTCATATCTTTACAGGCACAACATGATCAAGTAGTTTGTCTTGCAAAAACAAGCAAACCACAGTGCAGTCATCTATCTTAGCAGAAGGGAACTTCCTTCTCCATGTGGCCACCGCAGTCTCCGTCACCACCTTTGCTGCTGCTTGTGCACTATCAGCTTCCCACACAATGGATGCAACTTCACTGTTGCTGAGCACATCCCAAACCTAAATACCAAGCCCAAGAACAAAACACATCATTGTGGTTAAAATGCCATTCATAGGAAAGCAACTGTGCCCTTTTTTCTTTGGCAACCCTAAAACTCTTAACAAGTACACATTTCATTTCCAATAGGGCTTACCCCATCCGTTGCAAGAACGACAAATCGATCTTTGGAAGTCAGGTGGCGATAGGAGACGTCAGGGGTGGCAATGATGCCATGGTCCTTGAGTATAAAGTCTCCAAAAGCTCGGGACATGGCTAGGCCTGGGAGGTCAATATGAGGCAACCACACTCTCTGGATGTTAGGTTCTTGCTTTAGTGCAACCACTCGACCATCACACGCCCTTATTCGTTCTGCTTCACCTGCATTAAAAACGATCACCAGTCAGATAATCACTTCAAATTAAACACAAGAAAAAAAAAGGAAAAAAATGATGAACTTCTTACTAGGTAAAGCTGGCTTTAGATCAGTGGTCAATTGAATGGCCTCAATTCCATTCTCTCTAGTGGTTCCTAGGACTGCCCTTGAGTCACCCAGATTAGCTATAAAAAGATCCTCACCCTGTTTGATTCTTGAATTAGAGCCAAACACAAAGAAATAAAGAAAGAGAAATAATTTGTTCAATGATCATGTGTAGTTTCTCTCACCTGTTTTATGACAACAACAGCAGTGGTTCCACTACAAGAGCTGTCCAGATTTTCTTGAAGCTTAATCTCCTTGTCCATGACTTTGAAGGAGCTGACAAAGGCTTCTTTCCATTTGTGAAATTTCTTGCTTGGTTCTGAATCTTCTGAGTCGTTTTCTATTCTGTCAATGTGATTTTTCGAATCATCATCCTCTGCTACTGCAGTGGCTTGTTGATCAAGAGCTTTCATCTGGCCTTGTAAGAGTGATGGCAGGTTGCTTCTCACCAGCTGACTCACTTGGTGCCCGAATCTTCCATGTCCATCGAAAACTCCACAGAAAGCTTCAGCTTCCAATCCATAGCCCTATTGAAAAGACAAGAAAAAAAAAAGAGGTTTAAGCTATAATCAACAGACTTTCAGAAGCCTAGTAAAATAATATGAAACCCCAGATTATGCAACATGCTTTACATGAATGCTTTTCGAAACAAAATTGCTGATGATTTTCTAAGAAAACAAGCCTTGCCATTCTATATATTTATGTATAGACAAAGCAAAAAACAAACAATATGGTTTTGATGAGCAGCTAGAGAAACACACAGAACAATTCCTTTGCTTCCTTCCATAGAATAAAGGGAAAAGAAACATTCACAAACCTGGTAAAGAATGGCACTATCTTGGTTTACTCCTTTGCTTCCTTCCAAAGAATAAAGGGAACCATGCATCTGAATTCCATTAGAATCCTCACTCCTTTCAAAGGACATTGGAGCTTCATGGCCATCCTGAATTTTGTGAGCTGAAGAAGATATGCAGAGTCCCATTAAAACTGGAAATGGATTTTTTCTTTATCTCCTCCTCCTCCTCCTCCTATCTATCTCCTATAGTCCAAAGTTCATTTGAAGTCCTCCTCTCTTTAATCATGAATATAAAGGGCACAACATGTTAGCAAAATGATCATCTATTGGAGCAAATTAAAGTGGCTCCAAAGAGAGCTGAAGGAGCTTCAATAATTTGACTATATTTAAATAAATTCTCAATTATTTTATTCCACCCCGAGATTCAAATACCACTTGAGAGGTGTCTACTTTAACTTATATATAACTAACTTGCAATGTAAGCCATTTACCATTTACTTTTACATTCAGAACATGTACTAAGGGCCCATTCAGTAACGTTTTAAGAGGTTGTTTTCATTTTCAGAGAACAAAAATGAGGCAAAAACACGTTCGGTGGCCCAAAAACAGAAAACATTCAGAATGTTTTCATAAAATGAAAACAAATTCATGTGTACTTATAGAAAACAGAAAAAAGTTGTTTTCATTCTCGTGGAAAACGTTTTCATCAAAATAACTCACATATTATTATTTCAAATTGTACTACCAGACACGTTTTCATTGTTTTTGTTTTCTGAAGATGTTTTCTAATTAATATATCAGACGCATTTTCATTTCTTGAAAATGCAAATTCTTTTTCTTGTTTTCATTCTCTGAAAATATTCTCATAAAACGTTACCAGACGGGCCCTAATTAACCAACTAAAAACCAGCAAATCATGATGGTTTTAACTTCTGTCTAAGTAACCCACAATAAAGGGCTCATAACTTAAATAGTTTAGAACATTCATTCATGCATTTAAGATCGTGCGGTCAATTCACCCCTCGCTCAATATTTGCTTTTATAAAAGCAAAAAAAAGTTAAATAAGATAAGATAAGTGACCCACAAGGCACGAGCCCATGTTCATCTGTCATTCAAGTAGGTGAAGATGGAAGCAATTTGAAGTGTTAACCTAGTTATCCCCACCATCACTTGTAAAAAGAAAAGAATGAGTTGACATGACCAACTCGATGCACTTTACAGAGAAGGGAGATTGGTCATGACAATTAGAAATAGATTATTAAGACTAATAATAGTTAAATAGCGCCTGAACGGCTTGGACAAGTTTATGAAAAGAAGATCAAAACAGTTGGTCAAACTTTAAAAACAACACAATTATACAAATCTAAGCATTAATAAATCTAGGGTTTATTTTTAATAAATAAAAAAATTCAAAGTGGAGTTTTTCTTTGTACTCGTGTGCAAGCAAGCAATATGTAAGCATGCACAAGTGGACAAGGAACACACAAGCGACACGTCATGCCGGCAGATTTCCTGAGCAGAAGAGTTAAAGATGGAGATGAATCTGACCCTTACAATCTAAGGATTTATTTAATTACTAAAACTAATTCTAGAGATGTCACAGATAATTCGTGTGATTAAGATCATCCCTCCAAGTTGACTTCTGCTTTAAAAAAATGGAAAATGCTAGGAAGACCAACTTTAGATACTAACTTGTGTACCAACTCTCTAATAAAGCGTGGGACCCATTATATCGGTGGGCTCCACCTCTATTAGAGAGTTGGTACACAAGTTGGTATCTAAAGTTGGTCTCCTTAGCATGATCCTAAAAAAATTATATGGATGAGGGATTTTGGTTATCATTTCAACTTTTCGAGCTCTGCATCTTCTGCTGTCTCAATTGGCAAACCAATACATTGACTTCACAGAGTTTTTTGTTTTTGTTTGTTTTTTTTTTTTCTGATTACCAATATTTTGACCTCACCATTGGAAGCAATGAGTCATATGGGTTTTGTGAGAATGCAAATAATAGTCGATTGGTTTTTTTTAATAAGAGAAGAAAACCTTAGCCTCACTCCAAAGGGCAAGGCAGGGTTCTGCGGGGAACCTGAAAGATTTAATTTCAAACCTCATAAGTCTTTCATCAATGCCTATGGGTAGTATATACTTATGCAATCAAGTTTTGTCACCTTTCAATCTAGTAGCATTAGACTATGAGGAAGGCTTACACTTTGTTGTTAATTATTTTTTATTTTTTCGAGCGGGGGAGATTTTGACACACGTCTCATGATGTGACTGGCAAAGCGGCAACTAAGCTGTTTTCCGAGAATGTAGTTCCATGTAGCAAAATTCAACTTACACCTTCCTCATTTTAGGCCGCTTATGGGAGAATTTGAGCCTTGGCATAGTTTATAAATACGTAACAATTAGTGCCAGAATCTTTTGCCATCTAATATGCCAAGCTGCCGCGTGACGCCGCATAGCAAGCCAGCCTCCACCATCGCATGCCTTCTTCCCTCTTCATATTAATGGTGATACACATACAAACTAGTACTAAGAACTTGCTTTTGCTATATTTTACAACGTGATCTTGAATGTCATAAAAAAAACCCTTTGACAGATAGGTTAAAATAAACATTGGGATTCATAACATTCACAATTTGTACAGACAGATAGGATCAAGATCAAATCGGCTACTCATTCCCACTCAACAAGAGGTTCACATCAACATCAGACAAACTACATACATATGAGACTTTTAGAAGCAACATGACCTCAGTAAAATTAATTTCTAGTGTTCTGAACTTCTGATACACCGGATACAGTTATAATACTATCATCAGTAGTCGTTGAGTCTGCTGCCGGCAACTTTTTTGCAAGAGGCTTAGGTATGTCCAGATGGTCTTGTGGGCAACGCTGCTGAGGGTGTGATAGCAGCATACACATGTAACGGAAGAGAACTCGAGTTAATCCCTGACCGCTCTCCAAGATGTAGCCCTCATATTCGCTAACAAGTTCCAGGGCATCCACGAGTGAATCATAGACCTCTTGAGGGCAGTTGTCAGGTCCAGGCTTGTCGTGAAGGTAAACTACATCCAGAGTGAAGAGTTTCTGGTTCACAGGCCATTGATGATTTGGTCTTACAGATGATCTACAGTAAATAAGAATCTAAGGGCAAGCATGTCAGGCTTTAGCAATCAACACACAAAAATTTCAACATCATGGAAGGGATAAAATGGAAATATTACAATGACACGGATATAATAATTAACCAATGTAATAGCATGAAAAGTGAAGCCAACCACTGCTTACCACCCTTAAAAGTCTGTTTTGAGCACGAGATTTCTTTGCTTCATGAGCTGCTACTCGAAATAGACTGGTAAGATCTGCATTACTAGAAGATGAAGTAGCTGAGAGTACTCGAAATGCAGCAATAGCAGAATCGACTTCACTGCTAAACTCTTTCCGAAGCTTCATAAAAATGAAAAACAAAAGGTTCCAAATCAATTACAAAAACATAAATCAAACAAACAGACACAAAGGATAAATTGAGTGTTTCAAACAAAAACCTGCCGAAGGTTTGCTTACACTGCATAAATATTTACTACTAATGGGGTATTTGCATGATAATTATGCATATCATGCATCAAAACACAACCCTACAGCAAGGTATGTGAAGGATTCTTGGTACTGCACCCCATAAAATAAGTCTAGGACCAAAATGATCAAGGTATGTGGATGATTCTTGGAAAGTACACTTTGAAACTATGATCAAGATCCGAAATCTCCTTAACAGTTAGTAAAGGAATTGATTTCTCACCCGCATTCAATAAAAGTGACCAATGCTTAATCAAAGGCAAAACTAATAGAAGTGCTACCTGCTTAGTTTCCTCACGTGTTTATCTGTTTATATTTATCATGTATTTTATCTCAAGGCTTCATCATTAGTATTCTCTAATAAGCCTCCTCAGTAGTAGTGTTCATATCCAACTCTTGTTAACCGATGTAGTACTTCTTATGAATATACATGAACAGCAACCCCATATTGTATCGTGGGTTTCACACTTCTGTCTAAACTCTTTCATGGTATCAAAACGTTTTTGACCTGGTGAGACTCTGTGCAATGGGCTACTTGAAAATAGTGATTTAAACTAATTTTCCTTCATTGATCCATCCAGAAACCAAATTCATGGGATGCAATGCAATTGCTTACATTTCCTGCAAATGAGAAATTCAATCTACCCATAACCTTATATATCACAAAAAACCTCAAAACTATGGATCATGGTTTCCAGGAGTTCAATTCCTCAAAAACACATAAGAACCATAAAATCCTCTGCCCTTGATCGCAAATTTTCTCGGAAACCGAACAGAAACCAAGCAATAAAGAGAGAGATGAACAGAGAGAACCTACCCAAGACGCGGACTTTCCGAGACAGGCAAAGGCGAATCGGTGCTCTGGGTTGATGGTGAGCTTGGCGTTGATGAAGACTAGTATGGCTTGCTTGATCGAGTCCAAGCGGGTTAAAGGTCGCCCATTTGGGCCCATCGCGGCTTTCATCTCCACCATAGACTCTGGGTCAACATCTATACAGAACAGAATGTCCTCGTTGCTTAGCCTCGTTGGTCTCAGCGTGTATCTGCCCGCACCCGACCCGTCCCCTTCTACTATTTCCTCCATCTCTCACACAGCTCAGAGCTGAACTTCCCAAATGAAAGCAAAGAAGAAAGTTTTGCGAAAACAGTCTCATTTGCATTTCACAGTAAAAGGACATATATGTACAGGTCAAGGGTGCGTTTTATGCTACTGATACAAGGGCCTTTTCGGCACTATGCACAGAAAAAGCCACGGCTTGCTCCCTATTTCTGGTTGCTTCGATTTCTTTTTCGCCTTTTTGTGCTGCTTCTTAGAAATTTGGTGATCGAGGGAAAGAGAGAGATGGCTTGCTTACATGACCACAGCTGCGAAGAGCATGATTGTTCTTCTGATTGGTCTCTCTACAAGCATATAGACCTCCCCAAGGTCCTATTTCTCTGCCTTTTTCTTTGCTCAGTCATAATTTTTCTATTCCTATGTTTTCGTTGTTAGCTATCACACTGCTGCTCTGCGTATACTGGTAGGTTTCAGTCTGCTTGCCCATTTTGTGATTGTTTTGGTTTTATCTGAAAGTGCCCAAATGAAAATTAGTTGAACGAACAGTGATCAACATAAACCCTTAAGCTCAAATGCTGAATCTCATACACATTTCTCCGTAAGCATAATGGTTCTTATGTGTAGGCTTCTTGGTTGTAAATTAAAATAGTTGGATATGAAGCTTTGCTAATAATACTCCATGCAGATGCTGTTATTGCTAGTTTCCAGAAATGTTTAGAAACTTTTATTGTTTTTTTTTTCGGGGACGGGTGCTTGTGTGTTGTGGTTTTGGCAGTTTGGTTGTGGGTGGCTATATGACTGATAATTGTTGATTGTTGATGTGGGGTGATTTATACTTTGCAATATTTTCACACTGTTATTCTGTAAATGAATATTTCGTTGGAGCTTCCTCTTGCTGATTGACATGATGCCGTGTTCTCCTTGAGAGAATATCTTATTCTGTTCTTAGGTTTCGGCTTTGAATGAGGCGGTTCCAGGAAGCGTCAAGTCAGTTTTTAAAGCTTGGGAGCAACGGTTGAATTCTACTGGGGTAATGAGCTCTCTATGTTCTTCTCTATACGTCCTTGTTAAAAGTAATGATCCAAATTTCATAAGTTAATCTACTTGAAATCTCAGAATGACATTTACGAAAATTTGTAGGAATCACTGATTGAGATTTAGTTTAGGTTTACCTTATATTTTGATTGTAATTTATGTTCAATTACTAGGCATATGAAGCCTCATTTTGATTCTACTTTCTGCAACAGGAACACTTGGAGAGCAATGAGGGTGATCCCGAGTTACTTGTTTACATTCCGTGAGTGTCCGCTTTTGTTGTTTTATGTGATATCTTCATGAAATGAGTTATAGACTGCATAATTATGAAATGGATGGGGTCAGGTAGATCCAATGGTTGAGTACTTTTACCCATTTTTCCATCTTTTCATTCAATTTCAATGGTAACATGTGTCCGATTTTGTTAGATCTCCATAGTCGGGTTTGTATGAGTTTTGAGTAAGGGATTCAACCTTAGTAGCATCTCCAGGTTCACCTAAAACAAAACATAACGCTTAATTTGTGTGTAATTTATAATTAATCTTTTGTCTTGTGCTCATCTGCTATATCTGATGCTTAATATAGTTGTACTTATTGTTCAAACATTTGGTCGCATCCTGATAAGTTCTATACCATTCTGTCACCAACTTATTAGATGAAGTCATCTCTGATGTTGTTTCTTTACATTCTGATTGAGCTATATTTTGTTCATTTAATTGTGATAGATTTACATCAGATGTCAAGATCAAGAGCATATCAATTATTGGCGGCGCCGACGGAACAAGTCCTAGCAAGATGAGGGCGTAAGTTCAAACTTTAATAGTACTGATCACGAGTCTTGTTCTATATGATTCTGACAAAATAAATATCAAATCAGTCTTTGACAGATGTTCAATATCCATCACATTTTTTATATTTGAAAAAACTAAAAATATGACTGCACTGCTTAATTAGGTTCATCAACCGAGATGGCATTGACTTTTCAGATGTTCAAGGAATGCAAGCCATTCAGGTATTGCTTTCATATTAGCTTGTTCAAGAGTTAATTGAAAAAATTCAATTTTTCAGCCTTGAAACATGTGTTCTTATTGTTTTAAGGAGTGGGATTTGGTCGAAAATTTTCAAGGAGTGTTGGAGTACCAGACAAGGTATTTATTCACTGCCTTTTGTACTACTACTACTTCAAAAACCATGTTGTTTAATTTTCTAGAACATGAAAACTATAAAACTTGAGCACAATGAAAGAAACCTTATTCTTTTTCAAATTGAACAGCGAAGGTAATTACTTTGAATTGCCACTGAAATGAGTTCTTTTGTTGTTTTTTGTTTTGTTTGAGTTTCATTTTACCATCTGCTATCGCTCTAATATTACATTTCTTCGTATAATTAGGTATTCCAAGTTTCAAAACGTGGCCAGCATCACATTGCATTTTCCTGATAGTTTTGGTGGTGATACAACTAAGATAGAGTACATTGGCTTTAAAGGCGAAGCTACTCAGGTAATTTAATTCCATATGAGCATATTATGTTGTGTAAGTTGTGCAAATAACTAATACATCATTTGCTTTTCTATGATGAACAGTTGAAGAGGGATGTTGTTGCAACAATTGTTTATGAACTCAGGCCAAATCCTTCTGATCACAAGTAAGCTTTCATTATCCTTGTGGAATGGAAAATTTTGGTCTTTTTCAAAGAAATGTGGTTTACTTTTTGTGGGTTTATCAGTTAAAAAATGTAGAGTTTCATGTCTTGTTGAAAGAATTCGATACTATTTGCCAGTGGAGAAAAGAACTGATGCATGTGGTTTTGTTTGTCAATTGTGTGCTTGTTTGCAGGACAAAGGCTGAAGGTGGGGGTCTTTCACATGTGGAATGAGGAAACTCAAGCCATGCTAGCAGTTCAAAGTCTGAAATGAACAAGTTTTGCTAACTGTGACCTGCTGTGCTTGTTAAGAATGGAACACTTTTTGTATATCGATAATATAAACACCAAGGAAATTACTTGAATTGTTGTCACATCAGAATCCTTTTATTTGCTGTGGCTCCTTTTCCTGTGCTATGTTTCGTTGGCTTTCTTTTTTATGGGTTGCACAGTGCTACTCTTAAAATTAAAGCCAGCCATTCTCAGACCCAAAAAAAAACAAACAAGCCAGCCATTCTCTTCCTTTTCCATTGGAATGTTGAGCTGGATTAGCTTATTATTTTGTACAAAATGGATTGGAATTTTTTTTTTTTTTTGGTAAAAAATGGATTGGAATTTGATAGAATCGTTAAAATGAGATATTGTCCAAATTAATCCAAATGATTCATTTGTTAAATAAGTCAACCTCTTTTCATATTTGATTATTATTATTGAATACAAGCGACGGTATTAACTACAAGAGGGACATGATTTTTCACACACACTATCAAGGTACCACGAGATTTCGAATATAAGATCATTTATTTGAAGTCAATGTCATTTTCCACCAAGACCGTTGGCTATGGGATTATTATTATTATTGGGCTAATTTAATTGCAAAACCCAAATTATTTTTAAATCATAAATCATGGGAACGAATTATAATCCACATCAAGCTAGGGTTTTAGCTAAAAAGCTCGCCAGAAACGAAAAACAAATACATGGTTTTATACTTCGTCGCTCGCAACCCTGCAACAAAGCTCGCTTGTATCTTTTAGTCTCTGGCATCTCTGCCGATACATCAAGCCAGTGTTTTAGAGACTCACTCTTTCTCGCTGTTTATCAACAACCTAAAGGTTTGCGCTTCCCAAAAACTCGAACTCTTTTTTATTTTTTTCTCTGTATTCTTTCTTTACTATCCTGTGTGTGTTTCTGTGACTTACAGTGCATTTGTTTGAAATTTATCAAATTTTCGATAGCACTGAACATGTTGTCGAGTTCTCAAAATTGGAGCTTTTGTAATACTTATTGGGCTATTTCTTTTGATCAAGTCCATGTTTCACTGAAATTCGTCTCTATAAAAATTGAAAGCCTACAAGCTGAGAAATTGCAATTGAAATCAGTATTTTACATTTTCTGTTTTTGGTTTGTGTTATGTTTATTTGCTAGGAAGCTGATGAGGAGCAGATATTCTGTAACCTGAATTTCCAGTTTCATGTTCCTTCTGTTGTTTTGATTGTTTACAAACTGAGTTAGTCTTGCAAACTGACCCAAAAGGAGTATGTTGCCTCCAGGGGCTCCAGTTTTTGAGTAATCTGTTCTTGGATGGAAATTTTCCATTCCATTTTTTCTTTTTAAATCTCTGTTTTGTCAATTCTCAGTAATGTAATCTGGATGACATGCAGCTTTTGGATCCATAAGATGGGCAAAAAGAGTAAATCAAAAACTCCCAGAGAGATGCAAGATAATGCATCTACTGTAGAAGAGGAAAAAGCCTCATCTTCGGCGAAAAAACCTACTTCTGAGATTGATGAAGTATTCGCGGGGAAAAAGAGGAAGGGACCTGAAACTGAAAAGGCTAAAAAACCAGTTGAAGATGGGATTGAAAAACCCTCATCTTCAGCCAAAAAGCGAACTTCTGAGATCGATGAAATATTCGCAGGGAAGAAGACGAAGAAACCTGAAACTGAAAAGTCTAAAAAGCCTAAAAATCCAAATGGAGATGGGATAGAAAACCCCAACAAGCTGAATAAAAAGAAGAAAGACAAAAGGATTAGAGATGGTGGATTTGGGGACCTGGCTTCTAAACCGAAAAAGAGAACGCAGGATGGCTTTGCTATCTACACAGAAGAAGAGTTGGGAATTAGTAAGGCAGATGCTGGAAGCACCCCGCTTTGTCCATTTGATTGTTCTTGTTGCTTCTAAATACCTGCGAATTCATGACATTTCCCAGTCATAAAAAAATTTGGTTATGGTTCTGGTTTTGGTTTTTGCAATTCGAGGATAGCTGAGAGTAGTTTTTGGCTTTTCTTATGTACAACAGAACCTGATTAAATGAATTTGATCTTTCTTCAACCAGTGTTATCTTATAACTCTCTGTACTCTGATAATGAATTCTTTAATTTTAGATCATGACTGTACCAAGTATTTAAGTCCAAAATTTGAAAGAGAAGTCTTGAGGTTTCTTCACCCCTTTGTCTACAGCAGCAGACCTTAGTCTGTGGTGATCATAGATTAAAGTCGTTCGTTTTTGCATCAAGGAGTTAAAACTATACTTTGACATGACAACTTTTCTGATAATGAACCATTGGTTGAGGTTCAGTTCAGGTTTACCATATATTTTAGTTTTAATTTATGTTTCAATTATTAGGCATATGAAGCCTCATCTGATCCTACTTTCTGCAACAGGAACACTTGGAGAGCAATGAGGGTGATCCTGAGTTACTTGTTTACATTCCGTGAGTATCCACTTTTGTTGTTTTATGTGTTATCTTCAGGACATGAGTTAAGGAATGCATAAACATGAAATGGATGGGGACAGGGTGATCCATTGGTTGAGTAGTTATACCCATTTTTCCATATTTTCATTCAATTTCAATGGTAACATGTTTTGTTAGATCTCCATAGTCGAATCTGTATGAGTTTGAGTATGGGATTCAACCTTAGTAGCATCTCCAGGTTCACCTAAAACAAATTAATTTGTGTGTCATTTATAATTATCTTTTGTTCTTGTGCTCATCTGCTATATCTGATGTTAAACATAGCTGTACTTAATTTTGAAACATTTGTGTTGCGTCTTGAGAAATTTTATTAAAACCTACCATTCTAAGATGAAATTATCTCTGATGTCGTTACTTTACATTCTGATTGAGTTACATTTGGTTCATTTATTTCTGATAGATTTATATCAGATGTCAAGATCAGGAGCATTTCAATTATTGGTGGTGCTGAGGGAACAAGTACTTCCAAGATGAGGGCATAAGTTCGAACTTTAATATTTTCTACCTAAGGCCTGGATTATATTGGTTTAGTTCGAATAAAATAAATATCAAAACAGTCTTTGGTAGGTGTTCAATGCACTTCATCGCATTTTTTGTATTTGAAAATACTAAAAGCAAGACTGCATTGCTTAAATTAGGTTCATCAACCGAGATGGCCTCGACTTTGCCGATGTTCAAGGAATGCGCCATTCAGGTATTGCTTTCATATTAGCTTGTCCCATAGTTACTTGAAAAATTCAACTTTTCAGCCTCGAAACACGTCTTTTTGTTGTTTTAAGGAGTGGGAAAAAGAGGAAGAAACCGGAAACCGAAAAGGCTAAAAAGCCAAATGAAGATGGGATAGAAAAACCCAACGAGCTGAATAAAAAGAAGAAGAGGAATGCTATTCAGACTCGCTCAAAAGCGATTATGGCCGAACTTGCTATACACGTGTCATGGCTAATGCGCTCTCAAAGTTAGCTATTAAAATAGTATAGAATATTACTATCACTTGCAGACAACTGCAGCATCGGATACACAACACGCATGCTCACATGCTCACTCTACTTGTTACCAATTTTACCCCTCATAGGCTTTGTTGCTTTTTTTTTGTCGAAGGCTTTGTTGCCTTTACTTACTCCCTCACTTTTGTTTTTGGTCAGACTTTACTCTCTCATTCTTACTGTAGAAAGAAGAAAAGTTGCAGAGGCAGGAAGAAGAAAAGTTGCAGAGACAAAAGGCGTCATATCATTGCTTGTGAAGAGAAGACAAATTCTTTGTCATCAAGTAATCTTCTTTGACAGCATTATATAGTGATGGTATCAATTTAGTTGTTCTTTGATAAATATTTTTTTTCCCTATATTGATGTAGGTGACAATGAGCCTAAATATTGATCTAAACTAAATTTTTTTTTTCCCTATATTGATGTAGGTGGCAATGATATGATGCCTTTTGTCTCTGCAACTTTTCTTCTTTCTACAGTAAGAATGAGAGAGTAAAGTCTGACCAAAAACAAAAGTGAGGGAGTAAGTAAAGGCAACAAAGCTTTCGACAAAAAAAAAGCAACAAAGCCTATGAGGGGTAAAATTGGTAACAAGTAGAGTGAGCATGTGAGCATGCGTGTTGTGTATCCGATGCTGCAGTTGTCTGCAAGTGATAGTAATATTCTATACTATTTTAATAGCTAACTTTGAGAGCGCATTAGCCATGACACGTGTATAGCAAGTTCGGCCATAATCGCTTTTGAGCGAGTCTGAATAGCATTCCTCAATAAGGCAGATGCTGGAAGCACCCCGCTTTGTCCATTTGATTGTTCTTGTTGTGTTAAGGATACTTGCGAATTCATGACATTTCCCAGTCTTAAAATTTGGTTCTGGTTTCGGCGGTTTCGGCGGTTTCTGCAATTTGAGGATAGCTGAGTGTAGTTTTTGGCTCTTCTTATACTGATTAATGACTCCTGATCATTCTTCAATCAGTGCCATCTTAGAAATCTATGTCCTGTGATTATGAATTCTTTAATTTTAAATCAAGACTAGTATTTAAGTCCAAAATCTGAAAAGAGAAGAAGTCTTGAGGTGGATTTTGTTGGTTGCAGCTGCACTTTCTTTATCCCTTTGTCTGCTGCAGACCTTAGTCTGTTATGATAATATAGCTTAAAGTGATGCGTTTGAAACCTAGGACTTCAAACTACACAATGATGTAAACAACCTTTCTGATAATGAACTTATTGTTGCATTGCCTGAATCATGGCGATATGCGCCGATATTTAGGTTTTGCTGGTAAGTTGTTACTGAATAATTCATCTTTGCTGGAGGCTCTACAGACTTAATGGCAATGATGAAGTGTGCATGATTGACTGAAACTCAAAATCTTTTTATTTCGTCCATTTTGTTTGCAAGTACACAAGGCATTCCATAAACTCATGGTTGTTTTGGTTTGCAAGTAAAAGAATGCTTGTCAAGCAAGAGGCCGATATCCCTTCAGCACATATAAGCCTTTTGCAATCTGCAAGGCTGCAACCACACAAACATCGAAACAGCAAATTACCAGTCACCAAACAATTGAACAAGGCATCAAATCCAGTCACTGAAACTACAATTTTAACACATTATGAGGGAAGTGAGACATGTTGAATCATGAATGAATGTAGCCACAGATTGTAGCATGAAACCATAGAGCATTTCAAGCTATCTTCTTCTATTGGCAAATATCATATTGGCTCCAAGCGGCAGTCAAGGCACCATGGAATTTAATTGGTTCTTGCTGTTGACTCGTATATTTAGAGCCCAAAACACTCTTTCATTATTTTCATTTACAGGAAGGCTTCTTTAATCTCTGCTTCTGGTGATTCAACATTATTATGGTCTTTTATCCCATTGTTTTCAGGCACCCAAAAGAATCAAAACCCAACATATTGTAATTATAAAAAAAAACCAATTTGCTTGATATACTGAAAGCAAGAACAAAAAATACTTTAGAAGATTTAGCTGCTTTGAATTTGAAGGAAAGCGTGGAAAATGAATGGCTTTCCTCCAATCGTGATGAGTAGCTCTTTATAGGCACCATGCAAAAGGTTGATTGTTATAGCATCAGTAACAAACACCCGTGTCTGACTGGAGTGCCAAAATTCACTTCTTCCAACTTCACTTTTACCTTACCAGTAAAAAAATAATGCAATCACAACAAATTTTTTTAAGAAAAATAAATCCCAGCCTAAATAAAATAAAATAATAAATAAAACAGAGAGATGAAAAAATTTATAGTGGATATTGTGTCATGAAACAAACTGGGTTTGAGTTTCAAGGATCTTCACCCACTACTGTAACTTTACTATTGGCTCCAAGCGGCAGTCGGGTCGCCACCAATATGGGCGCCTGCTGTTGACTCGAATATGGAGCCCTGGTGTCAATTTCTAAAAACAAACACAACCCACAACCCAGAAACCAGAACCCAAAACAAATATATATAATTCAAATGAAATTTAATTACCAAGAAGCGTTCATACAACACGGTAATCTAAGTAATGGAGAACAATTGCAGGCAGCTTTTGAGTTCCAGATGGAAAAGTAGGCAGAGATGGAAGAGAAGAGGCATGAGGGACTGAGCTAACTACGAATTTATAGGTGCTGATGCCTAACCCTAAACGTGTACGAGGAAGAAGCATCAAGTCAAAGCCCACTTTCAAAGCCCATGTGTTCAAATAGTTGGGCCTGAATTCTATATTGGGCTAAACACATCATTTTGAGCTTTCTCGGGCCCAACTATTTCAACACGTGCCGTCACGTGACGGCGAACTTCCGGGGGGAAAAAAAAGGGTAAACAATGGCAACCGCCTTTTCGTTGGACTCGCTGACGTGGGGGTTGAAGTCTTCAAACACGTATTCGTTAGTTTTTGGTCCAATTATTCAAACACGTATTCAACCAAAAATTAGAATTAGTAGCAGAGTGAGAGGGTGGGTAGTAGAGTGGTTAATAGAGAGAGAGGGTAGCGACTTTGTTAAAGAAGTGCTGAGACGTTTCTTTTACGCTTCAAGATTTTGAGAAAAGTTTGGGTTTTTTTTTTTCCGACGCCAAACGCCATGGACGCCACCTCATGCTCCGGGGTTCTTCCCCAAATGAAGCTTTCCCATTCGGATCATAAATTATCGATGTAAGCCCTTCGATCATAAAAAAATTTCTGTGTGTTTTTATGTTTGGATCAGTAAAGTTGGCTCTTTTATGGTATTAGATTCATATATTTATATAAATTATGCAAGAAAGTCCTTAAATTTCTTGAGCGAAAGCTTTCTCTTGTATGGCTTTCTTGTTTCCCGGAAAATCGTATTGAAAGTTTACGTTTTTACAACCACCAAATAGAAGCTTTGAGTTATGGCAATTGGGTTTTGGTTTATTAGTTTCAGAGTTTCTGTTGGGCTGAGATATTGAGTAAATGTGTATATGTATTTAGTGGCAGGTCGTGCTCTTACTCGAGATCGCTTGGGTTTGACTCTTGCCTTTCATCCAAGAGATTGCGACTTCCGAAACAGCTCACGGTTTCGTGCTCTACGCCAAGCGATAAAGGAGACATGTTTGGGGTATCACATTCTTGTAAGAAAAGCCCTGTTGGGGAAACATTATGTCCTGCGGGTGTATACACTTACGCTGGAACTGTAGAATCTCATTCCCATACTGCGGAAGAGAAAGTGGGAGTCCTCCTCCTCAATCTAGGAGGACCAGAGACGCTTCATGATGTTCAACCATTTTTGTTCAATCTATTTGCGGATCCGGTATGTTCTACTCAGGCTTGCTTGCCTAATTTGTGTCCCCATGAGTTGTTTACACACTTTTACTGATAAATTGCCATGTTGTGTGAACCAGGATATCATCCGGCTCCCAAGGTTGTTTCAGTTTCTCCAGCAACCATTGGCAAAATTAATTTCTGTGCTTCGAGCTCCCAAAAGCAAAGAAGGGTATGCTGCTATTGGAGGTGGTTCACCGTTGCGAAAAATAACAGATGAGCAGGTAGGGCAGATACATAACTTGTCCTGTTGAAATGTTTCCTTCAGTTTTGTTTGTATAATCTGTCTTGTTTCCTTACCAAAGAAAAGAATAACTGTTCTGCAAGAATTATTATTAAATAGACTATTTGTTGGTTTGTTCTTTTATTTTCGCACTTACATGGTTTTTGTTACTTTCTACAGGCAAATGAACTCAAAAAGGCTTTGAAGTCAAAAGACTTGCCTGTAAATGTTTATGTGGGAATGCGTTACTGGTACCCATTCACTGAGGAAGCAGTTCAGCAAGTGAGTCTTTAATTTCTATATGTACAACACACATATCATATATTAATACTTCCAAGGAGGAAGCTACTTGATTTGGTTAATGTAAATGACGTGAGAAGATAGAATTGTCATCCAAAATCTTCAATCTATATATCTATCTTCTATGTGAGTGAATCAAATAACTGAAATGTTTTCCATTACCTCTGGCAGATTAAGAAAGACAGAATAACCAGGCTTGTTGTCTTACCTCTATATCCTCAATTTTCTATCTCTACAACTGGATCAAGCATTCGTGTGCTCCAAGATATTTTCAGGTGACATTTCACTGTCAATTTATGTAACTACAGACATTTTTATACATTGTTCAATTTTTCCTGAATGTTAGACCATCTTGCAGGAAAGACGCCTACCTATCAAGGATGCCTGTTTCTATTATAAACTCATGGTATCAACGTGAAGGCTATATTAAGTCAATGGCTGATTTGATTTCCAAAGAGCTAGAAATTTTTTCTGAGCCTGCACAGGTGCGCTTGATTAATTCACAGACTCATCTGAAATGGCTCTTTCAATGCAATTAAATTTCTTTTTCTCTTTGGTCAAATGATGCTATCAAGCATATTTTTCAAATTTATTGTATGGTTATTCCACTGACTCTACAGCACTGGTAAGCATTACTAATTTTGTATGAAATTTAGGTCATGATATTCTTCAGTGCCCATGGGGTACCAGAGAGTTATGTGAAGGATGCTGGAGATCCATACAAAGATCAAATGGAGGAGTGCATCTTCTTAATAATGAAAGAGTTGAAATCTAGAGGGATCCACAATGAACATACTCTTGCTTATCAGGTTGGTTATAAAAATCTATTTTCTGAGTTCCAGCTTTTACTATTCTGGCTTTCTTGGTTCTCAGAACTATTGTTGGTTGCTGTCTACCATGTAGGGCTCCAACTTGTGTAAATGTTGTTTTCTGATTATTTTTCTTCCTTATTTTGTGCTTGGGTTGTGATCAGAGCCGAGTTGGTCCTGTACAATGGCTGAAGCCCTACACTGATGAAGTTCTTGTGGAGCTTGGCCAGAAAGGTGTGAAAAGTCTGCTAGCTGTTCCAGTCAGGTATTTCACTTCATCATGATACTCTGATGTCTTGTATATCTAGGGCTATTAGAGAATACCATTTGGTTTGTGGTTCCAACATTTTCGGTTCTTCATATCACTCAAAAGAGAATTAAGTAAATCTGACATCTATTTCTTGCCCAGCTTCGTGAGTGAGCACATAGAGACTCTTGAAGAGATTGATATGGAGTACAAGGAATTGGCCCTTGAATCCGGAATTGAGAATTGGGGCAGAGTGCCTGCCCTTGGCTGTACTCCTTCGTTTATTATGGATCTGGCAGATGCAGTAATTGAAGCCGCACCACTGGCAACACCCATGTCAACCCCAAGAACTATCTCAGAAGAAGTTGATCACGACCCTGCTAGATATGCTATCAAACTGTTCTTTGGTTCCTTCTTGGCGTTCATTTTGTTTTTTTCACCCCAAATGATAATGGCATTTAGGAACCACCTTATTTAAAGGATATTACGATATTTTACTACCCAATATTATACTGGCTTTCTCGTACAACACGGATAGATAAAAGGCAAAAGATCCCTCCTCTTAACATCTTTAAGAGAGAAGTTTTGTATTTAGGCCTTTATCCAGGATATGTATTTTTTTTTTTTAATATTCTTTTTGTAATAATTTTGGTGAACGTTGCTCTGATTCATGAAGGCATAGATTCTGAAGACTGAGTATCATCATTTTATGGTGGTTTCCAATAATTTGAAAAACTACAGTGTCGCTTCCCACAGAGAGCCAAGATTAATTGAACATTAAATCTAGTACGTGTAAGAAAGTCCACAAATTGGGATCTTTCAAGTGCAATTCTAGATAAGGTGCAAACAAAGCATAATAGTGCGCTGCGCAGTAGATATAACACTAGAATGGAGAATGGTTGATGGGTTAATAAATTCGTTCCTCTGAGTTTCATCTCTCTGATAACAATGAATCTAAATATAGAAAACAAAATCAACTAATTAGATCAAGGCCATCCAGAACCTTAGACTTGGTAACCAGTGAATGTAAATCCTCGACCTACAATCTCACCAGCACAAAACCAGGCAAAGCATTCTAAGCCAAACAGGACAGCAATCCCAGCATCTTCCACCCTCAGCTCCTGCCTGTTCTTCCACAGTTGTTTGGCAGAATCAACCTCCTTCCGCAACGATTCATAGCGCTCTGGTATACTGTAAAAGATAACGATAGAGATCAAAGAGGGCAAGCCAAGCAATGTGACTCCAATAGAAATCTTCCTGAAATCAGACAGGGCAAGCCAAGCAAGGTTTACCTTGCAAGACGGGTATAAAACAACTGTTTGGACAAAAGGTTGCATCTTTCAACAGTGGGTGGCTCCTGAATGTAATGCCTGTTCTTCTCCAAAAGCTGCTTGTAATAGGAAGATCCATACTCAGCCGCAACCTTTGAAGCTTGAGTAGCCTTGCCTTGCAATTGAACCAGCTTCGAGGCCATCATCAGTTTTCTTTTTTCTTTCTTCTTTCCCTGGATTAAAGATAGATAACCAACCAAATTGGTATCTTGAAACTAATGTCTTGTCTCAAAATGAAATCACCACATTTGAAAGTGAAAATTTTCAGACCAACAGACCAGACCATGCCAAAAAGAGCTTCGACTGATTTGGGTTTTTGTGGGAGTTGAATTTAACAGATTAAAAAACCATGGATATATCATATGCAAGAAGAATCTGAAACAAGCGAATGCGTAGAGAATCAAATTGCAGATTCATAAACAGCGTAACATACCTTGCTGCTCTGGTGCTCTGTTCTCGTTGACAGAGAGAACTTTTGGTATTTTTTTCTTTTTGTTTGGGTAGAAATATTTGGGTTTTTACACTACAGTCGTGGAGTAGCGACCAAGCAAAGTTTGGCGTGCAATTTGTTACCGTCCGGTGAAGTCTATCCGGTGTTCATTCCCTCCACTAAATTCATTTCACGTCATCAAAGCCACCCCTTACTGTACCAAATGAAATCGGGCAACCCGACTCATTTTGCTACACATGTTAAGAATCAGCAATATATTTGATTTGATTTACTTTTAAATAAAATTTGATTATCTTGCCACTAGAACTTGATCTTTAGGTCAATAAATTTTATTTTTTTTTAAATTCTTTTTAGTAATCAAATAATATCGTAGCCTTATTTAATTACTTTAGTTAGTAATTATGTTTTAATTATTATTTTTTCAGTGAATAATAATATTAAATATTTTAATTAATTTCATAAATTATATTACTTAACAAATAGTCATTAATTTTTTATTTTAATAAAATATTTAGATACTAATTATTCACTAAGTAAATAATAATCACAAGATAACTACAAATTAAAGTAATTAAAAATGAGAAATCAAGATTATGCTAAATAGTATACCCGGGCAGCTATACTAGGTTTTTGCCAATTTTTTAAAAGAAATAGTATAGCTGGCTATACTCGGTTTTTTCAATTTTTTAAAATCAAATAGTATAGCCGCGCGGCGACACTCGGTTCTTTCCAATTTTTTAAAAAGCAATAGTATAGCCGATCGGCTATACGTTTTTTTTTTTTAATTATAAAAGGGCTATGCACGGTTTTGCAAAAAAATTTCAAAAATAGTATAGCCGAGCGGCTATACTCGGCTCGGTTTTTTCTATTTTTTTTTTCAACACAGTATCGCCCCCCCGGCTATACTCATTTTTTCCATTTAAAATAAATAGTATAGTCGTACGCCTATACTCGGTTTTTTATTATTTTTTTAAAATAGTACAACCGTGCATCGTTACTCTAATCTTTTTTTTTTAAAGAAAAAATAAATAGTATAGCCGCTCGACGATACTCGTTTTAAATTTATTTTTAAGAAATAGCATCGTTGCCCGGCTATACTTGGTTTTTTCACATTATTTTTAAAAGATAGTATAGCCTATCGGCTTCACTCGGCTCTTTCTTTTTCAATAAATAGTATAGCCGCGCGGCTATACTCGTATTGAACATGTATAATTTTCATGTTTAATACATGTATCTTTTACAAAATTTTCTCACACAAAATTCACGTATTATACACATTTTTTATCACATAATTATCACATGTTATATAGTGGGCGAACTTTTAACTTGTAATTTGCCAAAATTTTACCGAATAAAATAACCCGCGCAGCTACCAAATTAAAATCTATAAAGCATAAACTAATGCAACTAGGAGGGCCCTTTTTCATATATATTTTTTTTATGCCAAATTAATATCTATTTTTATATTTCTAAAATAATAATTAAAAAAAACAAAAGAACCTGTCGCGACAAAATTAACCTCTGCCAACGATATCATCAGGAGATATCTATCCGGCAAACTTTGCCGGTATAGATCTCTGCCGACGGAATTTCATCAGGGGAGTTTTTTTTAAAAATAAATGTAAGTAGGTATGAATAAATACATTCTTTTTCAAGTGCTTATGTGCCTATTATTAGAAATAAGTTTGTAGCAACTATCATTCGAAATCTGTTCAATACATTCTTAGCAAATCTTTCTATTTCTTAATAAAAACCTTCTAATTTGTTCATAATGAGTCAAATCTTTCTTTGTTTTTGGGTCTCATAAAAATCCTTCAGACTCTTCACTATTTGTTGCAATTCTGATGGTGGTTTTTTTTTTTCCGTCCAAAAAATAATAATAATAACCACCATCAGAATTGCAACAAACAGTACCGGTTTCAAGTTAAAATCCCTTTTAAAACATCAACAATATAATAAACAAACAACGGGATCCATTGGATTTTCCCAATGTCACTTCACAAATCAAATACACCTGCCATTTAGAGGAAGTTGAACAAGAGTGAAAAAGATTGGACAAGTATTCAGAGAGAACATAGAAAACGCGAGAGAGCAAGATCCAACAAATTCTTGTAATCATCATATCCTTACAAACCCAAAATACCAAACATATAAGACCAAATACGATGTCCCATAGAAACTAACCTAACTAGCCTTACTACTACAGAAAATACAATAAAACATCACGGGCACTAACCAATCTGTTAAAACCCACTCACCATAACACATCAACTCTGTGGGGAAGTTTTGGCAACTCCACTTGGCTGAGCAGCCTGTGAAGCAGGTGCAGCATCATATGTCCCGCGAGTGTTCCCATTTGCATTGGCATCAGCAGAGTAGGCAGGAGGTTGTGCATATCCAGCACCATAAGATGCATTGTAAGGTGGTGGCGCCTGCCCGTAACCTGGCTGACCAACGGGTGGTGCACCATAGGATGGAGGCCCATACCCAGCCTGAGCTGCGCCATAGCCGGATGATGGGGCACGGGTAGCAGAATCTGGCTGAGCATAACCAGATGGTGGGGGCTGAGAATGGGCGTAGCCTGGCTGCACAGGTGCTGGCTGACCATAGGCTCCAGGAGTGCTGGGCGACTGTGTGGTTTGCCCATAAACTGCGGGATTTGCAGGAGGTTTTTGTGCTGGAGGTGCTCCATATCCAGCTCCATATCCAGGCTGAGCTGGTGGTTGACTACCATAACCAGTTTGAGAAGTTGGGGGTACTCCATAGCCTGGCTGAGTAGACCCTTGGGCTGGGTAACCTGCAGGGTTGGGGCTAGGCTGTTGACTCGCATTGTATCCTTGCTGAACAGGAGGAGGTGCTTGGGCTGAATCCCCCTGAGATCCATAAGAGGAAGTATGTCCATCTTGAGTTGGGTTACTCACATTACCATAGCCAGCTGCAGAATATCCCTGCTGTTGATCATATGATGGTGGCTGACCATACCCTGACTGAGGTGGTGCATGATACCCACCGTAGCCTTCTTGAGGATAACCTTGTCCTTGCTGATTATAGCCTGAAACAGGCGGCTGGCCGTAATTGTAACCAGCATTGTCAGCAGGTGCAGCAGGACCACCCGGATTTTGTTGTTGGTGTGATGGTTGTTGTTGGCCATAGTAATCGTAACCACTTCCCTGGGAAGTCTGCTGAGTTGGTGCAGCAGCTGACTGGTCCCAATTGGAGGGATATCCACCAGATGTTGGTTGAGGGGGATAGCCTGGATAAGGAGGCTGGGCAGCATTATACTGTGGTGATGGGCCAGAATATGCTCCAGACTGTCCATAGCCATAACCAGGTTGTTGCATTGGAGGTCCACCAGAAGCCCAGCCAGTGGGAGGGCGTGCTTGATAACCTTGCTGAGAGTATCCTCCAGCCATTGCTGGATTTCTAACACGATTCTGCAAGAAAATTGTTTTAACAAAATAACCATGGCGAACTTCCCATAATACTGGGATATGGAGGAATAAAGAAACACAAACACAGCATGTACAAAAACAAACATTGGAAACATGTATAAATGAAAATTTCTAAAATTCAACAGAACACATAACATATAGGAAAAACAAAAACATCTTACAGTGATTAATGGATTTCATATTATATTGGAAAAAGGTGTAAACGCCTACATACCGTACTGGTGGTTGTATAAATTGAGTTACTCCAGCAGAAGCCCACCCTCTCCCTATTTGAAGTGAATGGGTACGAGAATAACACAATACTATATAGAAGCTTTTACATAAAAAGCAAACTGACATTTAACCCTAATTGCCACATGAGGCAACAACGTCATGGCAATCAGTGCAATGTGCACACAATAGACTGGATTAGCAAATATCCAAGCAATGCATAGGAATCAGTTTAGCTTTCAATAAATAGACATCCTAGAAATATTTCCAGTCTTCCGGACATCATCCATGTACTAAAACATCACTAATAGCTTTCCACATTATCGTACTTAAATATTAAATCAACAGTAAAATCCAAACTTACGGAACATAGAAAAAAGGTGTAATCAGAGTCAAATATCTAAACTTATGTAAAAGACATAAATCTTTATCAATAGAGAAAAACCTGTAAGCATCAACCAGGGACATAAGTCCAGGGATCATCTTAAAAGCTAACACAAATAGACCCTTTCAACTTCCCACAAGTTTGAAGCCGATATAAAATTGACAGAATAAGCACATAACACATAAGCAGCAAGCATCCTTCCACAATTTGTTATACGCAGAAGAATTGCGAGAAATAAGAGAGAAGGAACAAGAAGACTGGAACAATTCAGGATAAAGGAAGCATAAAACATGTCTAGTGATAAATTCAGAAAATATCTTTCTAACAGAAGTCATCATATAGGATAAAAAAAGAGGAGAACGAAGAGAAAGCAGGTAAAACTGACAGATTTGTTATATTCAAGTTTAACAAAAATAAGCTGGACTGAATAAAATGGTACTTAAATATTAAATCCAGCAAAAGACAAAGGAATTAAAAGTCATTGGAAGCAAATCAAAAAGGACAATTTCCAAACAAATAATCTAAGGAAATTCCCACAACAATAAAAATACAGAACATTTAAAAACCACTACAAAACAAACAATTAAATTATTTGCAATATGATATTAAGAAAATCTAGATTTAATGGAAGCTTCAACCCAGGCGAAGTGCTATATAATTATGCCTAAAATCAAAGTGATAATAAAAAAACTAGGATTTAAATCTCATTAGTTTAACATTGAGTTAAAAGACAACTATTTTACACATTTATTAAATAATAATTATTAAAAAAAAAAAAAAAAAAAGGGACTCAAATTATCCTGAAATATACTATTAACCTTCAATTTTTCCAAGACAAAGCTTCTCTCCGCAATATCATTACTAAATTCCAGAAATCAGATTTAGAACCATACCAGAGTGATGCTGAGGGAACACCAACACAAAGGATAACATGTTGGTGTCACCAATGGTCCAATACAAACTAACCCTACAACAGTTCCCAATAAGAAAATCAGTGACATGATACAATAGAAATAAGCACATTGATGGTATTATCCCAATAATTTCACTCATTGAACAACTAATTGTACCGTTGAGCATTATTGGAGTTAAGGAAGCTTCCATGTGACTTGATAACCTAAACCTGTATGTATAAGACCTCCACAGACTATATTTGAATAAGCTAGCATATGACCTAGAACAGCTCAACGTGTCATAATAATCACTCCTAAAAGAATTTGGCAGTTCAACCTGCTATTTCACACTCTGTCCGTTAAGGTCAAATTAGCCGATTTCTGCATCAATCACACGGGAAGAAGAAACTTATTGCAGATATACAACATATCTATTTAAGATAACAATTCAGAAGACACAGCAGGTTCTATATAGACAGTTAGAGATTCATCTATAGGAGATCCAAATTGATTACCATGCTCTCCAGTTTCCTAAGGTGAAACTAGAACCCTGCATATGATTCAATACTCAATGCATATATAATTGCAGAAGCAGGCTCCTTCCAGTGTTCACATGGAATGTTAGACTTAAAACCTCAGCCAGCTATGCTGTCCATGGTAACAAGATCAGCGGAAAATACAACTTCTGGATTAATAAGACTAAAAGTGAAGAAGGGAAATTGAGGACAATAGAAACTTAACCAATCCTCAATACCTCACGATCCTTGGGTCCATATGCATGTTCAAAATACCAAGTGCAAAACTAGTGCAACATTAAACATATTGTGCCCAACCACTGGCCTAAAAATTTGAGTTTACAATAGCGGAAAGCATCTACACCTTTCATGACATGGTGAAACGTACAATCTTATAGACTACCAAATACAATATATAGGGACGGTATATGTTTGGTAAAGTTATCTCATATCAGAAAAATTAGTTTAGTATAATGGCAAGTAACCGACATGGAACTCAGATCAATAATCAACTTCATGGAAGAAAGAATGTAGAAAAAAGTCATCCACAATATACATTCAATCACAAAGGTATAGATAAGATTATAGATGTATATGACGTGATACTACTTCAAAAGATAAAGATAATCCAGAAGCTCCTAAACAAAATATTTTGCCACAGTTTTTAAAAATAAAATTATATGTTTAAAGACTTATGTACCCTGCAAGAAAGAAAACTACTACCAGAACAAAATGCAAAAGTGCAAGTCCACCAAAGCTATTAAAATAAGTTAGAACAAAAGATATATTGGAAAGACTGGACTAATGACCGTTCAAACAGGTCAGTAGGCATATTTCAGTAAGCACTATGGGGCAGTACGGGTGCCAAACAGAAGAAATAACTCTTGTAGTATACTAAATGCAGCCCTACAAATCAAGAAGCAGTGCCAAACAGAAGAAACAACTCTCATTGTATACTAAATGCAGCCCTACAAATCAAGAAGCAAATGCGAGGGGAAAAAACCTAACTGAGCAAGTAGAGGTGCAAAAATTAAATGCATAGACAGAAGTTAAAGTAGCCTTAAGAAACTCTGAGAAAATCATATCTACTTTAGCTTACTTCTCATGAGATTTAACAAATTCAGACTACAACAAACTACAAGTGTACAAGGCCAAATTTTTAGGCAAACACTAATCACACATACCTCGCTAATAACTTCATTGACCAACTGTTTTGCAGCTTCAATTTGTTCACTCGTCCCATCAATCTGTAGTGTCCTTTCTGTTGATGTGTCACCAGGTGGCAGATGCAAGGGAATCACCTATATAGAATACAGACTTTCAAATCAAAACCATTATGCTATATTTGATTCCACTACTAAGGCACGTTACATATACCGATATTCTAGTAAAACCAGGTGCAACCTTACATAGAAGGTATATATCAAAAAAACTGATCGAAAAATGCTTTATGTTTTTCATGTTCCACAAAGAAAAGGACAGATAATTGCAAGAGAAAAGAGCAAGATCGTTTCCATGATTCAAATCAAACCTGAATACGAGCTCCAGTCCTAGCTTGCATATTTTTAATTGTTTCACCTCCTTTCCCAATTACAAGCCCAACCTGGAATTACAGAGTCACCAATCCGAAAGAACCAAACCCCTAGAACACGTTGATAAATGCAGAAAAACCTCTGTACCTTGTTGTTAGGAATTTTTGTAACATATTGTTCAGCACCAGCTTGTACTGTTAACCTTCGAGAAACTATGGCAGGACCTCCTGATTCAGCCTGCAGAAATATAAGCGCTTATCCATGTATATCAATTTGATAAAACTCATCCAACTAAAAGTTAGCACAAACAACGACCATGATGATAATCCAGAATTTAAATGCATTAACTTTTACATATATCACAAGCAGATGCATGATAAAACTCAAATATAAAAAATAAAATAAAAAATTAAGTGCAGAAGTAGAACCTCAGCGAGAACTTCATTTATCAAATGCTCAGCCTTTGCGATCTGCTCTGGAGTACCCATGAGCTCCACCATCCTAGTTGGTGCACTGAGGTCCGCATCACCATCTCGGGTAACTTGAATCTTGGCACCAGACTGAGTCTGTAAATACTTGATAGTCTCACCACCTTTACCAATAATAACACCAACCCTTCCATTTGGAACATCAATCTTTTTGCTTGAGCCCTGGAAGCTACCATACGATACAGGGATCGATGAAGGAGCTGTGCTTGACAAGTGAGGCTTCAAATCTGTATCGCATTCAACAAGACACAATCACAATTGTTGCATTCATATTCATAATCAAAGCATACACATATGCAACAAAACACAAATAGCACCTCGGAACAAATCAATTATTAGCAAACAAATCCCAGAAAAAACTAAAACCATCAACTCGTTGATGTCAAGTATGCTATAAAAAAAAACTACTGAAAACCCTAACAGAACACTAAACCCACATAAGCATATAATTAAATAAATAAATAAATAAAGCAAACTCTAAAGAGAGGAGGCGAACCAGGTGGAGCAGAGCTAAAGCCCTTGTCAATGGAATCAAAGCCATTCTCAACCCTAGGGCGCTTAGCCTCAAGGCCACCAGCAGCAACACCACCACTGGCGTTGTTGAACAATCGAGCTGCGATCTCCTGCGCGCGCTGCTTGGCCACCTGAATGTCATCAACTGGCGGAGGAACGCTGCTGTAGGACGGAGGTGCAGAATCGGGCGATGAGGACGTGATGGGGGCTGAGAAGCCAGTGGCTCTTCGCGGAGGCGGCGTCGTTTGCTCTTCGTACTTGCGCTTGTTGTTCCCCGAATCGGGACCAGAGGAGTATTGTGCTTCGTCGGCCATTGTCGTTGCGTAGAGGAAGAAACCCTAGACGATAGAGATAAAAAGGAGGGAGTGAGGAATTGGGTGTGGTCCGCACGAGTAGGATTTTTATATGAGACGGAGATTTTTTGGCGTTTGCGTTTGGGAATAAAGGTCTATTAACTTTACCGGACGGAAAGCGCGTCTAAAGTATTTTCTGGTAAATAAGCGTGTTTTAAAATTTGTTTACAAAGGATTTTGATAAAAAGAAAAATAAGTGTATAATCACGATCAACATAAAAACATAACACAGAGTTTGAAGCATATGTAATGTGTGAAAAGAAGTAAAATAAAAGTAATTGTAGAAAAGAATTATAAACTTAAATATGTAAAGAAAGAATTATTTATATTTATCATTGTTCTTTACTTTATCAGGAGCTTATTAACATAATGGACTGGAAAACAGATTTCCCTTCAAAACCTTAAAGGAGAATAACTCGTCTATGTATATGGTAAATAACAATTATTGATCGTTGGAGATATTATTAAAACACAAAAAGCTTTTATGTAATGCATTACAACGCAGTCGAGACAAAGATGTCGAGTCTGGCTCGGGCAATGAGGGTAGCATGTGGAAATGAAGATGTCGAGTCCGGCTCGGGCAATGAGCAGCAGCAATGCAGGTGAATCTAAGCAATAAAAACCGTCAATAGGATCATCACTCTTTCAAATTTAGTTCATCCGTCAAAAGGAAGAAGTGTCACTAATTCATCAGTTCTTGACTGTTAATAGGGTGAACAATAATATAATGCAACCGACCACAGCTTGATTAGAACATATACTTGACCCACAGCTTTTAAGCAGCAAAAGTTTACAGATTGAAACCATAGATCTACTAAGGAACATTAGGAGAAGAGATAAAGATAATCTCTGAGAGTCTGGAACCAACAACAATACAGGGCTACTCAAAATTGGAACCACAAAACTCGAGAGTTTACACAAATACAGGCACATTATTTGATCCCAGACTAAGAGAAAACTATAAGCAGCTTCTACCAATCAAGCAAACAAGTTGATAAACAATGGCAGATAGTTCAAGCACCCAGTTTAACAACAGAAAAACAGTTTTACAGAATCTGTGGCTACTATTATAGCTCCCAAAAAACAACACAAATATGCGGAAAGCACAACAACAGACACCCTGGGATCTAAATTTAAAAAAATTCTCCCTTTACATGGTGCTTAGCCAGGGCAAACCACCCCGGATAGACTTATTATTTGATTAGATATAGCCAAAGCTGCCCCCAAAGACAAGGTGAATCCATGCCCTCACTTGGTCCACCAAAGGAGGAAATCCTTGCGCCTGTTGATCTTCTTCTGGAGCTGGAGAAGGCCGTAAAGTAGGGCCTCGGCAGTGGGAGGGCAGCCAGGAACGTAGATATCAACAGGGACAATCCTGTCACAACCCCTAACAACGGAATATGAGTAATGGTAGTAACCACCCCCATTTGCACAGCTTCCCATAGAGATGACCCATCTAGGCTCAGGCATTTGGTCATAAACCCTGCAACATAGTTTCAGCACAGATATCAAAATCACTTATCGCCCTTGTTTCCTTGTGCATACTTTAGCATAACACAAAGAGTGAAAAGGTCAACACCTTCTAATTCCCAAAATCCAGGAAATTATACAACCAAATGAAATCAAAATTCTTAAAAACAAATGTAATAATACTATCCGAATACTGACCATCCATCAAAAGAAACATAACACAACACAACACAACACAAACCAGTTTTTGTTATCAAGAGTAAACAATAAACTATCAGCATAACTAGAAATGTGCATTTTTATTAGCAGAATGCATGAAAATGCAACAAAACAAAAGTTGGTTTCTCAAAGAAACTCCAAAATAACAAACATGGGTAAATGGCAGACATGTTAATCCCATTCAATCAGAGATTCATAAAGCAATAGGCAATAGGCCATGTTTCGTTACACTGCTGAAACGCAGCTCCAATTTTTCCAATATGTGACTCTAGCAGGTGAATACAAATCTAATTAACATTAAAAGAAAAAAAATTTAGCTAAAAATTCAAAAACCCTAAACAGCAATTCAGCAAAATAAGAGATGCGGAGGGGGTAGTTACTTACTTGCGGAGAGCGGGGGCCATCTTGTTGGTGAGAGTGCCGGCGACGATCATGCAATCAGACTGGCGAGGGCTGGGCCGGAAAATGATGCCGAATCGGTCCAAATCATATCGGGCGGCTCCAGTGTGCATCATCTCGACGGCGCAGCAGGCGAGGCCGAAGGTCATGGGCCAGATGGACCCACGGCGGGCCCAGTTCATGAGATCGTCGACCTTAGAGATCACGAACTCGGCGGCCTTGGAGAGGCCAGCCGGAGGCAGCGAGGCCGAGGGGGGAGGAGGGCGGGCATATGTGGCCGGAGTTGAGCCGGAGGGGGAGGACGACAGCGAGGGCGCAGTCGTATGCAGAGAGAGGGCCCGCTGGGCCGAGAGCTGGAGAGGGATGCGTGAGGCTCGGGTCAGCAGAGCCATGACCTTAGCTTCGAGCTGAGAGACCGAGAGAGAGGAGGAGAAGTTTGAGGAAGCTGAAATGGCCTGAAGCTCTTCTCTCCGTGTTAGTTTTGCATCTGAATCAAATGACAATTTCTATGATTAGAATTTAGAACATATGGGATTTACCTATTTTGGATTTTTTACAATTTGGTTTCCTAAATTATTGGATTTAGAGGCTCTTCTTTTTATTATTTATTTGTTTTTGGTGGTAAAAATTATTTTTATTCTTATTCACCACTTAGGGCCAGTTTGGCATTGCTGTGCTGTGAAAATAATCGTTGTTCGATTTGCTGTGAGAGAAATCAGCTGTGAGGGAAAGCAGTTTGGCGTTTGGTAAACTTTTTGTTAAAAGTGTTGTTGGTATTGATTTCCTCATAATCAGAAAATGATTGTGGCATAATCATTATACCAAGTGCCTCTTCAAAACTGATTCCTGCATAATCAGAAAATGAAAGCACATCATTAGCTGCTTTCCCTTATAGCTTTCTCTCACAGCAATTTTTAACAATAAGTGATTTTCTCACAGTTTACCAAACAGGCTGGACTTCCCAAATTTTTTTACAAATCACTTATCACCCCAAATAAGCAATGTCAAACGGGCACTTAATCCATGTTAATCTTTTATGGAATAAAGCTCAAGTTAATAGTAATTACCCTTACATTGAGGTCATGGTTTAATTCTCCCTCCTCTAATTTTGCTTATAATTCAATTGATTAAGACCTCATAAACACTAAATAATGTGTTCGAACCTCCACTCTCTCAATGTGGCTTGACTTGTATCAATTTTTTTTTTTTAAAGGGTGGTGCTATCTAATAGAGGTGAAGCCCGCCAATATAATGGGTCCCACGCTCTATTAGAGAATTAGTGCCCAAAGTTGATGCCTCTAGCATTTTCCGAAAAAAAACCTCACAAATCAGACAAATACTATTTATTTAATTTTTATGTAAGTAATAGTAAACTGTGTCAAAATAGGCAATTAATTGAGAATTGATATTTAACTGCTCTTTCTTTAAAGTAACCAATGTGGCAAAATTGAGACCATCAAATCAAAGTCCACCGCCATGGCCCATGCCTGATGTGGGGGTCTTGAGCCCACTCAAGCAAGTTTATCTTACTTCACCGTGGTAGTAAAGGTAATTCCAATAAAGCGAAATAATTAATTCACCGTGGTAATTTTATTTTGTGAAAAATGATGCACAATGTTCACGATACACGCAGTAAAACTGTAAATCACTTCACAAGGGTTTCATTGGTATTGGTTTAGCATATACTTCATAAAACAGTGGCTTATAAATAAGAGAGAAGTTGAGTTTTTACAGTTTCTAGCCCCAAGGGCAACACTAATGTCAGCAGGGTCTAAGCAGAAGAGAAATACGCAGAAGGGCAGAGCAGATGATCAACAAAACTAGTCTCAGGCTTCCGCTTTTATGACCCTCTGATTTATATAGAAGATGATCAGTGCCTACATTAAAAACATTACCTAAAGAATAAAACATCAGAAAACCAGAAGAATTAAGACCCACAAATCTTGGTTCCCAGTGAAACTGTTGAAAGAATATGTCTTGCACGGGGGCCTTCAATCCAAAGGAACCAATACTTTTTTGCTAAAGATCAAAGAAAATCAGCAGATTCTGAAAGAGGGGAAAGAATGGTTAGAATAAAAACAGTGATAAAATTTCACAACCCTTTTAACTTTAATTCAAATAATACAAAGGTGGAAGGCCCCGAGGTATCAATCAGAGTTGATGCGCCACTACAGCTTCTCCCAGCTTCAGGATTGGGCCCGATTGGTGTCTACTGTGGCAGCAAATATCAACCGGGTATTCTTTCCGTAGGCAGATGAGCTAATATCACCTCTCTTCAATTAACAAGACACAATTAGGACAATAGCATTCTCCTTATGGTATAGCGTAAACATCAATTTTTCGCATCGACGGGTGGGAGAGAGACTAATTTCTCCTTGAAAACTTTGACATCAGCTAAAAAATGTTTCCTGATGTTGCACAGTTAGGTAATGGGTTGCAGAGTTTCTGATTAAGGGTGCAGCTTCACATCACTAGCTGGGGAAGAAGGCATAGCAGCCTTTAGTCAATAGTAATGAGAGAAGCTTTGCCTGCCAAAACATACAACTTCCGATACCATCTTTACGCATAATACATGTAAAGGCTATTTGAAGCAGCACAGGCGAGTGAATTCTCAGTAGGATGCCATGCAAGATGTAGCAACTTTGTTGTGAAATCAAAAGAATTTCCGTTTGCATCAGCCCCAGAGTTATCCGCACCTTTTATATTATAATGGAAGAAAAGGAGTACAGACAGGTTAGTCAAATTGACGGCGGAGATACAAACTAACACAATGAATAGTCCCATGGAAATTACTTTCTGAGTTTAGACTAACCATCAAGTGCAACCAAACCTCATTAAATCAAATTATATAGGGACTAAATCAGAGAATTATCAAACCTAATTGATTCTCTGAAATTTAATTTTCTCTTACTACAAAAGCAAGTTTGTCTGAGACTTTGAGTTGAAATCAATTATGGTAAATTAAACTTGACTGCTCAAAGTTTCAGAGTTTGAAATAACACACAATCATAAGCAAGGAAACACATACCTCGCCTGAGAACACGAGGAAGGTTGCCCAAAGATCTAGAAGGCCTTGATGGTGTTTGCACTTGTCTCCTGGAAGCCCATGAGAACAAATTAAGGAAATCAGTTCAAGAGAAAATAATGAAAAAAGAGCCTCTCTTACTCAAAGATGCTATGCTATAGGAAATGGTTTTCAGTATCGCATGCCTAACGAGCATTATATGTACTTTTAAAAGATACCTCATGGGGTTTTTGCTGGCCTCCAATGTCGTCGCTTCTGTGCTCCCTTCAGAACAACCAAACACTCGAAACTGATTGCTGGAATCACAGAAATGTGTTTCTTCATATGTTGAGCCGCACACAACATAGGTCAGGGTTTAAGTTATAGCAACGAAGGATGTGTATGAGAATAAAGCTAACCTGTAAGAACCTGTTGCCACTCGATGTCCATCTCCACTTAAACAGCACTCAAATTTATCGAAGATAGAATCATTTTCATACAAATCGCACAGCTGAGCAAGGTAAAGAACTAAAATAAGTTGCATTTTATTGTATTTAATTGTATCATCTTCATTTAGACCATCTGTGATTAAACATGTTTTCTAAAAGAATACATCACCTTAGGTCTTAGATATTCATGAACCTGGAAAGTTGCAACTGGGCCAGAATCCATGTTTATGTCCCACAGCTGAAAAACCAAAACCAAAACAATAATATAAGTGAGATGTTAAGATGTGGCACCCATAGTGGTATGTTAAAACAAGGTGATGTGGCACCCATAGTGGTAGGTTAAAACAAGGTTTTCAAGCGTCAGTAGTTCTGTAACTTTGTTTGTAGGATTAGAATATCTGAAGGTTCAAAGTATGAAAAGATGAACCTTTTTTAAAAATAAGAGAATGAAAATATGAACCTTAAGAGTCATGTAATCACGACTAAGTATTTGTCTTCCATTCTTAGCAAACTTAATATCTGAAATTGAGGCTATTATCTCAGTGAAAAAAGATCTTGAACCAGGCACCTCTCGTTCTTCAAACCTGCACCAATGTCATAAATCATATTTAAAATTTGTTTTAGTGAAGAGAAAAAATAAGTTAGGAAGTAGGAAGTGTCAAAGGAACTTTACATTTCCAAGACTAAATCATATTTTATGGGTAAAAACATTTAACAGAGTAAGAACAAAAAAGAGCAGAAGGGAGAAAGAATAACTGAACAACTCACAATTTGCTGTGAGTGTCACATAAAGCTGACTGCCGCAGATCAATAAGACGAATTGAGCCCCTTGAGCTACTGTACGCCAGCATGTTACAATGAGTAGGATGAAATTCTGCTGAAGTTATCACCTCTGCACATAAAAAGTCAAGTATGTAAAGAAACATAATTACACGTGTGGAGCTGTTGGACTAACAATGCATATGGGCCCGTTTGGGAGTGCTTCTGGAACAGTTAAAAGCGATTTCTGACAACCAAAAGCGCTTCTGATAGCGTTTGGCAGAAAAGTTTAGAAGCACTTTTGGGCCATAGAAGCGCTTTCTGGAGATGCACCAGCCATGTGCTTCTTCGAGAAGCACTCCCAAGTGCTTTTCCAAGAAGCACTTCTATTTCTTATGAAAATTTCAACGTCTTTATAATAAAAGCGCTTTTGGTAGAAGTGCTTCCTAGAGAAGCAGTCCCAAACAAGCCTTAAATAAGGCATAATTCAAGTTTACTACACAGCCATCCAAACATAATGAAAGGGGGACAAAGAAAAAAAAAATAATAAGAAAGGAAACAAGTACAAAAATCCACACGGAGAGAAATAAAAGCAGCAAGTAAAGCAGGAACATCAAAACTAAGAAGTATATTTACACATATAAATCTTTAAACATCGAAGGTAACTAGGAAAGATATTATTGCACATTGATTAACGAAAAATCATACAGGATGGCAGAGAATGGAAGACCAGGAGTCTTGTAGCCAACCCTGAATAGTTGGGACTAGGCTCCATTTATTGTCGTGTATTTCAAACAATAGTTAAAAATCAGAAAAGTAAGTGATGGACATCGTAGTGCCGTGGGTTCTACCAGTTAGATCTTCCATGTTTGTAGGCTTCACGTCAACAATATTAAAACTTTGATTGCTAATCTCTAAGTTCCAAAGATTAATTCGCAAGTCATCAGCTGATATAAAAGTTTCTCCATCGCTACAAAACCAAAAAGTAAGATACATTAGTGTATAGAAAATGGATACCATGCCAGGTAACAGCCAAGCAACAATACCAAAATGTATATTACATACAAATAAGACTCAAATTTAGTTCATAGACAAAATGCACCTGTTATTTGAAATGGAATTAATATGATAGTCATGGGCATGGGCATAGACTCTTCGACATCTAGCCATAAGGCTCGTCTCATGACTGGTCACCTGGATTCCACAATTGTTCAAGTGTTAGAGCTGAAAATACGATATCATTCACCAAGATGTCAATAACTGCAAGTGCCAATTCTCACAGTATAATATAACAAGAAAGTCAAATATAATAGACTCTGGAACTATTTTAAATACCAAAACCATATGCTGTCAGAAAATAAACAAATCAGATGGAATACAACTACCACGGGCAAGTGCAGAGATGGCAAACCCCCAGATGGAATCAAATTGTCATTGCTTGGAGAACTGATGGGTCTTTCTTTACATACTCCATTTGCAAGAGACGGTTTGGAGCTTGCTGACAGAGAACCAACTGCCCCATTTTCCACAGATTTAGAAGCATCCACATTCATCTCACATACTTTCTTTACCTTTTTTTCTTGGATCTGCTCAGAATTAGGGCAGGATTAGAACATTTCCTTCCATAATGTAAAAATTACAAGTAATTAAATCTGAAGTCGTTGTACTATAGCAGCTATAAAAAGTCATTCACTACAATCTGCGTGTATGTCTATGTTTGTGTTCACTACGAGAATGATGTGTAAAGTGAAATGGTTGGAGTAATCGCCATCTTTGTTTGGAACAAGATATAAATGAAAAAGGCAATGCAGTTGCATAAAAATAAGTAGGAGATGTGATATTGAGGGGAAATCATCTATAAGTTAATAATCTAACCACATAAAAGTTCAAAAGTGGCTAGTGCTACCTTCCAGAATTTGATGGTTTTGTCATTAGTGGAGAGAAGAAACAGCGCACCATTAGCTGTCTGACACCATCTGATCTTGTTGATTTTTTCCTCGATTTCCAAGCTCTTAAGATAGTCAAACTGAGTTTAGGAAAGACCAAGAAAGATACAAGTTAGTCAAATCCAGATTCCAGCAAGGAGGAAATCTTCAAAAGTCAATTTATACTAGTCATAGGGAAGCACAAAGAAAATAATACCTCAGGCTCATGACTCTGGAACTCAGTTTTATAGCGAAACTCGGGATGCCTACTGATTGAATAATCCATCCTCTCTAGATCTCTCCGATGTCCACCATGCTACATATTTGAAGTTTACACCATATAGGTAGAACTAAATCACAACAGTGTAACAAACAAAAATACAAAAGCAGAACGGTTATAAGGAAAATACACTCCCACCCGCCTCCCAAAAAAACGTGTCAACTAACTTACATCCTTCGTATCAGTTCTTTCAAACAATACCACCCGACCTCCACGGTCTCCAGTGGCAAGGTGGTCCCCAGTTCTATCGAATTCAATGGCGGATATTATATCAACTGCAAAAAATAGTGAGCATGTAAACAAGCTAAGTAGTCGTGCATGTGAAGTGTACCAAAGAAAACTTCAATGCCCTCAAACACTTACGAAGTATCTTTATAAAAAAATTCAAAAATAAGTATTCAGGTGATGACATTCATTCAAAGAGATATATTTGTCATAATTAATTTCCAGTTAACTTCACTCTAAATCTAGGCCCTCCGAGCTTAAGATATATAAATGCGTATGTCGCAATGGTAAGAGCATGTTCTAATTCTAAATGCATGCATCCTATACTTATCAACTAAATGTAGTGGCTCCAAAATAAAAACAACACAAAAAAAACAGACAGACAGACAGACAGACATACATACAAAATAGACAGCCTACAAATGTTTTTGTTTCGTCAATTAATAGCCAGATAACCAACAGCCATCAACTTCACTATCTAAGATTCTAAATGATAAACCCTTCATAATATCAATCTCATGACAACAGCATCAGGCATCAGTTATCAAATATACACGCCACATGTCTACCAACTACAGCTCAAGTGTTTCTGCCATCATAAACCTAAAACTCTGTCCTCAAACTAAAAAATCCAACTTTATCCATTAAATTTTATTGGCGTGTTACGATTCTCAATATTCAATGCCAAATTTCTGAACCTAATCATCCAATAAAAGGAAAAATCGCAACATTAAATAAAAAATATTAATGATAATGAGAATGAAAACAATACTGAATCCCTAAATAATATGAAACGAATTGAAACAATCGAGAAGAGTACCTTCCTGAACTTCTTCTCCGGCGGTCCTTTCTCCGAAGACCTGCGAAAACTTCCACTCCAGCGGCGATAAATCCGCCGCCGACCTCGCCGGAGCCAAGAGCCCCTCCCCGCCGACGTTCATTTATAAATATTCCAAAATTTTGACAGATAAATGAGTCGAAAAAAGATCACACAAATCAATGCAGAGGAAGTCGATCTGAGAAACCGGATTTGCGTGAATCTCACGGATTCGGACCAATCTTCATTGAGAAATAAATGCAGTCTCTGCCTTCTTCTTCATCCATTCCCAGCCTTACGCGTACGGTCCTCACAGCGATGGAATTTCCACTCTCTCTCTCTCTCTACTTCTCTCTCTCTCTGTCTCTGATCTCTTCTCTTTTTTTTTTCTTTCGTTGCTGAAAAATAGAGGGGAAGAAAATGACGCAGCAGGACGTAGCTTTTTAGCTCATTTTGTCGCGGGTATCTAAATAATTCATCGTCCTCGGTTATTATGATTAATTTATTATATATTTTTTTCAATTTTTTGTGTTTGTGTTTTGGAGGAATATTTATTGGGGGAAAATTTGGACTTATTAAAGCGTGAAATAAATATGGAAGCCAAATTCCTAAAAAGAAGAATAATGAAAGAAAAGTGGGAGTGATATATTTAAGATGTGATAACTATTGAAAGGGACGTTAATTTTTATATTATATGCTTTTATATATTTTCGACTTTATGGATGTGGTCGAGTGAATTTCGGCGTAGATTACAATGATACCGTCTTTCTTTGATCCAACGTTGTTTGTTGGGCTACAAGTGTACAAGAGTGAAATCAACGGTGGTGGGTTTTTATTTAGGAGCATGACTTCTCGAATATCTTTTACTTCTGTTTAAGATGGTGTTTGTGTTTGTCAAACAAAAAAGTTGATGTGTATGCATGTGTGTTTTGTATCTCAAAAAATATTGTGTTCTTGTTATTTTTCTGCTAACTCAAATAAAACCATTTACCTTAGCCTCTCTCTTTTTCTCCCTCTCTTAAAAGGCATCTCTCTAAGACTCTAACAACATAGCTAGGTGGCAAGGTTTCCGTCGGATATCTACCATCTAGCGGCTAATTCTAGTCCGATTCCTATTATTTTTGTTATCTCATCAAGTTCATCCCTCTATTTGAAACACGTTTATCTCAAACATACAACCAAATTATTAAATGAACACATCTCACATTTCATACTCGCAAGCATATCTAACAAGCGATTGGTGAAATATGCCCATTATAATGTTTGGTTGGATAGAGGGTCTTATTATGTGAGGGTTAGTGCAATACCTCAACTTGGAACTAGACTATGAACAACGAAATTGTGACATGAAACTCCGAATTATTGTAATCCGAAACTCAGACTTGAACTCATATCTGTCACCAACATTTTCATTATTCTTAAAAACCAACTTCGTATAAATAGAGTACAATCTATATTTTTGGATTCCATCCTAGGTTTTTCAAACTTCATTTTATATCATGAACCAAACAAACCCTAATTCTTTTATTAAAACTTTGGGACATTGCTTAAGGCCCAAACTAAACTGGCATAGTCTTCAAGAGCCCAGAATGTTGACACGGGGCTGACCCATGAACTCAAATGGTAGAAAAGCAGCCCATTCAGTTAGATTGTTGTCGTTTTGTTCTGATATGCCTTGTCGTTTAGTCGTGGTTTAAATGGATTGGCCGCAGAGGATTGGGTCGGGCCTGTTTCAACTCTAACTCCTCTTCCTGACAAGTCCTTATGACCGACAGGAACAAGCCAATGGGGTTTAAGTGGGCCCACTTCTCTCCAAGCGTCCACACTTGAACTGGTCACGTGTAATACGTGGTGTGAGTTCCAAGCTCCAACGCGAGCAAACGACATTCACAAGTCTACCTGTCGTCCAGCTTTTCAAAAAAGTTTTTTTTTTTCATTCCCTCGCCTGCATGCTGAGTTGAATCTTAATCTCTATAAATAGATAATTAAATTTTTTTTTGTATATAAAATAATTATAAATATTATTTGAGGATTTAATTTTTAAAATGGTGCCAAAAAAGAAAAGCATTGTTCTTGCCCTGTATCACACGCAATGCTTATGCAAACTTTACTAATGATTTGCACAAGAAAGGTTTAAAAAGGGGCCAATTACGACGTGGCACTCGAGATTGAGAGGGACGGTCATAACTTTGATGTGCGAGGAGGAGAAGAACCCACAGATTATGAAACCATACCAAACCTTTTTCCTTTCTTTTTCCCTTACATTAGCTTGGAGTATATATTTTATACTTTTAAGTCTTACGAGAGTTAGAATAATGTTAATGTGAATTGTGCGTGGATGCATGAAAGTACTTTTACTCGTTAATCATTGTCATTAGTGCGTAACTAAAAAATCATCACCTGTCCACTCGCGACTATCGGTAACACTCCTCTACAAATTATATGTGTTATGTTGCCAAACATGATGACCGACACAGCTTCTAGTTGTTGTTCAAAACTGTGGGAACACCAACAATGCGATTTATAAATGCCAAGGTACTTGGTTGAAAAATAAGGCAGAGTCGTATTTCTTTTCCTTTTGGCTAAGCTATATGTAGCCAATTAATAACATTTATTGTTTATAAAAAAAAAAACAAATTAATGTAGTCAATACCTTACCTGCCATAGCTTTCAAGAAAAGTTGTTCATCACTCTGAGCTGAGCTATCGCTTTTGTTGTTCTCATTATCAAACATTATTTAAATATGTTTCAAAAGCATTACCAAAATTAAAATATACTTTTAATGGCAAGCAATAATATGCCTAAAATTGCCTTTGTTATAAATAAATTAATGAAAATGATTTAAGCGCATATGGGAAATAATCTTTTGCCAATTACGAACTTATATAAATGAGAGTATTACCAGAAAAAGAAAAAAAAAAAGGAGGATAAAATTAAAGAAGATATAAAATGTGGTTGGTGGGGTAAATGGAGATGGGTTATTGGAACTTATGGTGTACTTATGTTAGTTTACTAGTCAAAGATTCTGGTCTATAACCTTACAAGAGTGTATAAAAAGAGTGAGTAATTCCAAAATAAATCATATGGGCATGTTTGGCTCGTGGGTTAATTAATTTAAAAGCGATTTAATAAGACAAACAGATTATGAAGTTGGTAAGTGTCATATAGACGGCCGATGGGGGTTTTGATTGACAAGACCTCTCATATAAGAATAGTGACCTTTGTGTGTTTTGCTAGATTGCATATGTGGG